>NW_027466134.1:7510000-7645000 GCF_046127955.1 Nelusetta ayraudi
ATAAAAAAATAAAAAAAATTCACGTGTGAACACACACACACACACACACCATGACTTGACAGTTGTCTCATTTTCTGTTTATTGTTTCAGCCTTATGCAGATTAAATAAAGTGACAAGAGCCAAACTCCTGACAAGTGTTTTTGATCTTCAACATTGAATTAACTAGGCTTTTTTTTTTCTTCCTTTTTTAGTTTTTTCACACCAACTAAACATCTTATTACACGGGATACTGCATTGCCTGTGATATTCTAAACATTTTTTTGACCAGCGACTTTGGTATTTGGATTTTACACATTAAAACTTTTTTTTTTGAAGAAAAAAAATGTACAACTGCATAAATATAAAATTCTTCCACGAAAATGGTTAAAAACATTCAATAGTAAGTAGCGTCGCGCCGTTGAACGACGCCTCCAGCAAAAAGAAAAAAAAAAAAAAGAAACGGATTTCAAAGCACTGAGTTGCCACTTTTGTTTTTTTTTTCCCCCATGGATGCGACAGTCGTCAAGGCTGGACCCACAGATCTCTCTCTCTCGCTCTCTACACTACCGATTTAAGAATGAAACAGAATTGAGAATATCAAACAGAAAATGTCATTAAAATCAAAACCTACAGCTAAAAAACAAAACAAAAAGAAGAGTGAACGACAAAAGGAAAAAAACGGTGTACAAACGTATCCTTCCACAATCAGCTCCAAACGACTTGGTTAAGGAAAACACAAAAAAAACAAAACAACAGAAACAGAAAGTTTCTATGGAGTGCAGTTATTTACTCACACATGGGCCTTGAATGGTTCAGAGTACCGCACTAGTACTATTTCAGTTAGTCAAAGCACATTGACACACCTGCACGCGCACTCACATAGAAACTTTAAACACACCTGCACACGGAGGAGGGAGGAGGGAGGAGGGACGGGGGTTTCAGGGGGAGGGGCAGCATGAGCGCACACGACCTTGGACCACTGAAGCCGACATAAGACGGGGTGGGGGTGGGGGGAATCGGGGGTCACGGGCTGGGGGTTCGGGGGTTACAACAGGACGACACCACAGCACGGGGCACTCCAGAAACATGTCCAACAGTGGGGGAGGGGTCGCGGACAGGGACACAGCTCGCTACGCGTCAGTAGTGGAATCGCAGTTTTTTTTTACAGTAAAAGATGAACACATCCCATGGCTCGAGGAGAAAAAAAAACTTCTTGTACAGTAGAATAAATATTTTTTTTTTGCTATTGCTACTCTTGTAATTTTTCTTTTCTTTTTTTTTTTTACATTCTAACCCTGGACAAAAAAATACACAGAGGAAAAAGCGAGTGTAAAGCACACAGATTAAGTGTAGGTCCTGTATATTATGAATGTTCAAAGACTAGTGGTGTATAGCTGAACTCTTAATTCTCTCTACTCTTTTTTTTTTTCTTTTTTCTTTTTACTTTTTTTACTTTTTTCCTCTATCTCTCTCTCGCTCAAAGCGAGAGTGCCGGTCGCAGCTGAGGTCACGAGTTGATGGTCAGCTTCACGTCAAAGCGTCCCTGGTAGCGGTCCTTCTCGCTGTAGTTGATGTTCTCCCCGTATATTTTGCACTCGGCGCGCACCTCCTTGCCCACGGTGACGTTGGCGAACTGGATGGCCACCAGTGGCTGCAGGTACTGGGGCTGCAGCTGCTTGCCGTAGTAGGGGTAGTACTGCAGGGGGAAGCCCTGCGCCAGGCCGAAGTACTTGATCTCTCCGATCTTGTCGGCGTCCTCTTCGCGCTGCGAATGGGGGGGCGGGGGGGGAGAGAAAGAAAAAGAAAGAAAGAGAGCGGCCTCCTTTAGAACGCGACTTCCTCGCGGTGTTTGGCATTTGAATGCGACAGACGATGGCGTCGTACCTTATGTTTGCAGAAAATGGGGATCATGTTGGGCAGAGCCTTGGCCTGCATGGCGTCTGGAAGGGACTGGTTGCCGGCGGGAGCCTGGAGGAGGAGGGGACACACAGCGCATCATCAAGCCTCGGCCAATCAACTCCCGCTTGGCGTTTGATCAACGGCAGCCGAGTGTACAGAACGCCGGCGGGAGATGCAGCGGAGACACTCCTGAGGAATCCCCCACCTCCAAAGGAAAGAAGAACCTCCCTCGATGGCGGACGTCTCATCTCGACCATTAGTTATAATTAGAGCTTCTAATTGCTGCGGCGGCGGCTGGAGAGGTTGTGCACACAGCAACACTGTACTAACCTTCAGTAGCTGCGTTTCCATTGCCCCTAGAATTGCGCAAAATCGAAAAAAAAAAAACGCTCTCATGAGGTGGTTCTTCAGACGTAGCCATATGGAGGTATAGCGCAAAGGTTTAACGGAAACGCCTTCTTCGCAAATTACGCGTCACCGGACACGACGTACGTGGTCACGTGACCGGTTCACTTCAAGCGAAAATGAGGCGTTATGTTCGGACAGAGGAGGAGACGGAATACCCCCCCCACCCCACCCACCCCCCAAGTAATCAAAGAGAACAACAAAAACAACCCTTCTCGACAGCAAACAAACGGAAGCCAACGTAATCGTCGTAAACGGCGCGGGAGGAGATTTTACGAGAACTCCGGCTCATGCGCTTGACGCCGTTCAATGGAAACAGCTGCAAATCGCAACTGTACTCTGTTGAAATTTAAGAAATATGGAAACGCAGCCTCGGTGGATGCGGACGCTCCCTCCGCGACAACGTCGCCGCCGCTTCTCATTGGCGGGCACGCGAGCCTTCTGTGAGGCCGACGGCATTGCTGCCGCCTCCCAACTTGCGTCGCCACAATTTTTGTGGGAAGCGTCTTTTTTTTTTCACTTTGACCTTCAGAGGACGTGCGTGCGGTCGTCCTGCGAGGTGGAGCAGGACCGCCGTCGTCCCGCCTTGGTTCTATTTTTCCTCTCCTGCCGTTTGTACTGGGAGACGCTGGGCACGTTCTGACCCCCTAGGGTCGAGTGCTCTGCATTCTGCCACAGACTTTCCTCCAGGCAACTGCTTGTTCTGCCGGTAAACACTAGGGGGCCTTCACGTCACCGATCAGCTTCTGTTTGCCAAAGAAGCGACGCACTCTCGGCTGAAAACGCGTTTATTTGAGAGAAATAGCCACGTGTCGGCTTCCCAATCACTCACTTCTGCTCACTGCACATCAGGCAGGTGCAAACTGACGCTGGAGCAACTTTCAAATGTGTTTGTCAACAACAACAACGACAACGACGACGACAACAGACAGAAAACAACTTTGGCTAATTTGCAAGCTCTCGTTCTATTCTCGCACACCTCTGGGCAGCTTTACTTGGCGGTGGCCATCCGTGCGTGACTGTACAGCACCCGTGCATCACCACGCGCCTCTGACATTATCGTGGCCAGTCCGGCGGGGGCACTTTATCGGAGCCGCGAGGCCTTGCAGGACGGCCAGAAATCAGAGTTGGTGTTTGGAGAGAAACGTGATATCTGAATAACCGACCGTCCCTCCCCCAAACGCCCCCACCCCCCACCCCCCAAAAACAAAGTGCCCTACACACACCTGTTGTAGCTCCGGAGCGGCGCTCTAATCCACAGCGGATGCTCTGCGCGCAGCACCGTGTGGCTGCCTTCAAATGGCACGGAAGCTATAAATACACTTCCGACGAGCGGAATGCCGGGAAGTTTTCCGCTGAAGCTCGAGCGCGGTTCGCCAGGACCAGATCGCTCTTATGTCACCGGGATTCCCCCCCCGCCCGTTACATTTTAAGATGGTTGCGATTGGTTGAAGGACTTTGACTGGAGAAGTTGCAGTCCTGGTGGCTGCTACCAACAGGAGACACTGGGCTGTCTTCTGCCTCCTGAACCGTCTCAGAGTTGTGCCCTTATCGCTGCTGCTGCTGCTGCTGCCGCTACCACGATAATCTGGTCAACCAAAGCAGTAAACCCACCTGTGGTCTGAAGTTGACGATCCTGTTGAGTTTCACGATGAGGCACGGCTTGCCCTCCTTGAATCCGTAGGTTTTATCGGCGAGCCCCGAGCAGCTGCCCAGCAGAGAGCGGCTGTAGCGGCAGGCCTTCCTCTGGCCCTTGTCTTTCTCCACGGACCCGCGGTCGATGTACGACCGGGGAGAGTCTGCGGGGGGCGGCAGAGAGGGAGAGACCGGTCACGTCACGGTGATCGGGAACAGGGGATGGGAAAGCGCAGGGTCTTAACGGAGCAGGAGTTCAACTTGCCTCCGCAGTCTTCGTACTTCATGGCGTCGGCCTGTCGGCCCTCGTCGTACAATTCCAGCAGTTTGTCCATGTGCTCGACGTAAGATGTGTACGTTTTATTGTCGGACATGGAGAAAGAAATTTCGGATTTTTCAGAGCGAGGGGTGTGTGATAGACCTGCAAAAGGAGAGGTGGGATTTTAAAAGAAAAAAAAAAGAAACAGAATGTGAAATAAATGTGGGCCGTCTGAGAGTGAAAGAAGTGGAAGATTTGATGATTTTTGAAAATCAATCATTTAATCTCGTCACATTCAATCTCTACAAACCACATGAAACAACACACGGCTCAACACAAGCAGTCAATAAATACAGGAGAAGAAGAGGGAGGAGGAGAAGAAGAATGGGCAGTGGGCAGCGGTGTGGCTCTATTATCTCTGCGCCGCACACGGCGCGGGGTCTCGGGGATTTCCTCAGATGGTCTGGGCTCTTTAAAGCAGTAATTTTCCACAAGGCCTCGGCGAGGGCGTGGCATCGGTGTGAGAGCGAGAGGTGTACCAGAGTGGGAAGGCAACATGACATGTATTAACCATTTGGCTGCTCGCTAAGCCGGGCCCTTTTATTCACTGCTTCACTCGCTCGCCAGCCAGCCAGCCAGCCAGCCAGACTCTGGAGGCGTTTGTGCTCAACAGGCGGCGGAGAACCTTGCAGTCATTTGAATTTCAGTGGAGGCTTGTGTGCGTTTCGCCAGTTCCCCTGCCCCCACCCAGTCACTCTCACGTGGATCTCACTCACAATGGAAACTTTTAGCCCCAGAGTGAGAGAGGGAGGCTTTGGCCAAGAGAGAGAGGGGGAGAGGGAGAGGGAGAGAGAGAGAGAGAGAGAGAGAGAAAAACTACTCCCTACTTCCTTTATCTGGCCACTACTGGAAATGTGCTCCACACTTCCAGGAGACTCTTTGACTCTCTGTGGTCTCTGACAGACGAGACAGCAGGCGAGCTCAACCCCACGTGTGTGTGTGTGTGTGTGTGTGTGTGTGTGTGTGTGTGTGTGTATGTACGCGCGCGCATCTGCGTGCGCAGCTTGTCGTTTACAATAATGGCTAAAAATACCGCCGAGGCTCCAGTATGTGCTGTGCAAACAAGTGGCGGCCCAACAGGAGAAGAGTCCTTCCAGTCTCCAGGCGGACGGGAGACGAGTCGCTAGCGCGCAACATCACAGTCAAAATGACAGCAGAGATTCTATTTGTTAGCTCAGAAGAACGCAAGTTCAATTTCAAACATAAAAAGAGAGAAGAAGGAGAAGAAGAAGTAGTAGTAGTGTGGACAGAGCTGTGTGATTGCTGTCCAAGAACACTCCGCTGCCACATATTTTATTTTAACCCCATGTTACTGTGACACAGCCAGCGCACACATGAGTGGGTTTCTTTTCATTCACAATGGGTGTGAGCTCCAACAGTTCTGCCTGCAGCCTGAGGGGGGAAAAACATTGACTGGCTGAGAGGAGTGAAGGACAAAATGGCTGAACCTAGTTAAGGTCACAAAGACTTCTGATAGAGTAGCTGCCGATAGACACGCCCCAACTGTCATTTCTTTTGCTCTTTCCCTCCCCCCCCCGCCCCCCCCCCGCCCCCCCTCACCCAAACGGCGCAAATCACTCGCAGCTGCCTCATCACAGAGACGAGGCCGAACCGACGGCGCTCGTTCTGCAACAGGCTGGACGGATGGACGGATGGATGGATGGACGGGCCGCAGCAGCAACGTTGACATTGAAATTCAATTTAATTAAAAAAAAAAAAAAAAAAGATAAAATGATGACGCCGTTTTTACCTGGAGGAGCAACTCTGTCCTGATAGGTTGGTTTGTAGTTGTCGAGCGTGAGCAGCAGAGCCTGGATAGTCCCGATGAAAATTCCAGCCAAGCAAAGGTAGAATATCACGTAGAACGAGATGATTTTAACTGTGGGGGGGGAGAGGGGGGTGGAGATAACACTGTGGTTAGAGAAACAAATCCTCTCATGTAATTTGACACTTATCTGATTCATTGTAAAGGGACATCTCTAGGTCACTGACAAAAGGTTGACACACAACAATAAAGAAAACAATCAGATAAATCAGGGGGCGGTCGGAGAGCTTTTATTGCTATGCAGATCCTCAGCACCGCTTTCACATCACGGTTGCAGTGCTACAACTGTCGAGGTCTGACTGTTGATCCAAACCCAAGGAGGCAACGGTCAGGAGGTCTTTCACAAAGCTCCTCTGCACATTCCTTTTTTTAAAACTACCTGCATTTTCACAACATCCCCCCCACATGAAATTTTCTGCAATCACGCAACATTGAGGAGGTTCCGGTAGAACAGGATGAGTCACCCGGCAGTACTTCCAGCGCGTACCCTCCCCCAACACACTCTGTCCCCTCTCACAACAGGTTTGTAATAAAACGTCCTGTCAACAGAGCTGAACAATAACAAGAGCGCCTTTTCTCCCTCCAGCTCAAAGCCGTCAACATTTACCGCTCTTTTACTTCCTTTCAGTCGACTTAACACCGCGCAGTGGGATCCATTACTTTCAGCTTTGCCTAGTTTATACCCATATAAGCAAAAAAAAAAAAAAAAAAAAGAAAGTTCCTTTTTTTGGTCATGAGAAAAATCTCCAAAACATGAGAATTCTTCTACTTCTGAGGTGTGTAACTCAGGATTGAGCAAAAAAAATGAAACTCAACTATATGTGCACCATGGAGAGTAGTTTTAAAAACCTCTATTGTCCATTTGTTTTTAATTAAGAACACTCCAAGATTGAATCTATTTCAACAGGTCTCGTCACCTGAGGACTTAGAAATCAATCCAAATTATTACACAATGACTTCTACAAAGAACAGGCGCTGCCATTCAGCCCATTTTAAATCTCAATTGCTGCGCAATTGCGGACCCTTTTTTGTTGTGACTCGTCGCACTCAAAATATCGATTCCAGCAGCGTAGCGGCGATGGCCTGCCGACTCACGTTTTTGTTTGCTTGCTGTGACATCCACCTGAGCCATTGTGTTACCACTATCAGTCGCATGTTTAAGTCAGATAAATCAAAAAACCAGTTTGGCGGGTTGATAACGTTCGTCCTTGCCCTACTCCAACAGCCGGCAGCCCCTGTTAGCTCGACGGGCCTGCCCTCTTCTAGTGTTACACTCATAATCTTGATATTGACAATGTCAAACATTAGCCGTGTTTTCTTAAAATGTGATTGAAACCCGCATTTAACGCTTGCTTAGTGCTGGGTCTGCTTTGTTTTTGTTGTAGTCTTTGCGTGGACATCATTTGATCCTTTTTCTGGTGCAGCAGGTTTTCATTGATATTGATGTTCCTTATTATTGGCTATTTTCAAATAGACCACTTGATTTGTATGGTGCAGGGCCTTTGTCTTTTGTGTGTGTGTAGATCTTGGCGACATACAAGACTTTGTCAGCGCTCCAAGCAAAGAGTAAATAGCCCAGAAAAGTGGCCTGCTGCTGGTGAAAGGCTGGTGTGAATGGAGCGCACCTCCCCCACTACACCACCACCACTGCTGCCTGTTACGACGAGGAAGAGGAGGGGGGCGCCGTCGCCACATTCACACGTCATTCGCGCCGCTGCGCTTGTTTAAAATGAATTTCTTAAAACCAATAAAAGACGTTTTCCTCGTTGACTTTCCGACTCCAGGCGGTTCCGCGGCTCCGAAAACGGCCAAGTGAACGAGCACAAATGTTTGGAAGGTGCAAAGCCACGTGTCTTGACGCCGGCTCTCATTTCCCCCCTATTACGTACATCGGAAAGAAAAGGAGGGAGGAAAAAAACCAACAAGTACAAAAAGTGCTAGTGTGTGAACGCGGCGTGACGCTGCTAGTGCGGAAACACGGCGGGTCTCGCCGAATGGCTCCGACAGGCGCCGCCGTACCTGTTGCTTGGCGAACGTGCCCCCCCCCAACCTTCCATTTATTTATTTATTTTTAACTCAGTGCGACATCACACCGACCGGGGGGGTTTCTTGCCGATACCCACTGTTGTCTTACGAACGCTTTTTGTGTAACTAATACACAACGAGCAAATATGTCCCACGTTCTCACTCCGCCATTCACCAAGTTTCCGTGTCGCCGCTGCCGCCAGACTTGAGAGCGACGTCACCCCGATTTCTCGAGCGACGACGGACCCGATTCATCGATTAAGACTCAAATTTGATGGATAGTCGACGTTAAACGTGCCTACTTCTCTGATTTGTGTCGTTTAGAGAGGGTTTAAAAAGAAAAAGCCGTGTCTCGCTGTGAGATGGTGAGGGGGCAGGGAGGGGTAAAAGGAGGAGGAGGAGGAGGAGGAGGGGGGCCCTCGAGACATGTGAGTCGTGATCGGTTCCACAGCACCGCGTTGCCAAGCAGTGTCTGGTCGAGGAAGACGGCGCTTCGCACGGCCAAGGAGCAGCGCTTTGCACCGCGGCTAGGCGCTTTCAGCCTGGGTTTAACTGATACCGCGCACCGCCGCGTGATCGTCCAATCAAGGAAAACTAGAAGCTCAAGAGTCCAATTAGATCGGCAGTAAGCCCCAAGCTCTTCTCAAAGTGAAGAACCGATAGTGGTCTGTTCACACCGGCTCAGAGTGAAAGGAGGAAAGGCATCAAAACGGGCCCGTGGGCACGATCGTGGATTTCTCCCTGATGCTACGAAGAACGAACATTTAAGATTAAAATAAACAGTCCCAGGGTTCTCCGTGAAGCTCATTAAGTCATTCTAGGCACCTTGATGAGGAGATTTGAGAGCCGGCTCTCAAGTTGGCCTTGTGCTCCCGAGTGGAGAGTGGCCCCCACCACCACCATCCCACACCACCGTCCTTCAGGGTGACCTTTTCAAATAGGACGAGTATTAAATCAATGGTCTGGAACAGGGATACGCCTTTGCCAATCACTTCCCCCCTCTCTACAAGGCAATTTCATATTAGTCTAAAGGGAAAAGCCAAATAGGCTGAAACTTAAGGGGCGTTCAAAAAAGGAACACATTGCGCCGTGACAGTGGGGGAAAAAAAAAAGAAAAAAAAAACATTCTCCAGCAGATATACTGAAATTGTAGCGCATTCGTCCTCATTTCCCACCGCCTCGGACTTGTATATCACGCCTGTTGGCTTAAAATAAGACAACCTCATTTGCTTTTTTAATATAAATATATATATATGCTCAGAAATTCGGTGTTTTTCCTCCCTCCGACCGCACTGAGGAACTTCTCTCTTCACACACAGCCTCCATTGAAGAAACCCAAGTCACGATGCAGCATGTCAGAGGATCTAACAGGTGCTGGCTGTCAGGAAATGGAGGCAACAGTGGAAACGACGCCGCCAAAAAGAAAAAAAAAAAGAGGAAAAAAGATAAAGCGACGGACACCCTCCTGTGTTCTCAACCCAGCGTGGCGCCGTCACATCTGTCCGACACCAACACCGTCGTTTCTAGCCGGCGACAACTCAACAGATGCCCGTCTTAAAAAAAAAAATAAAAACGACATGAAAGCAAGAGTTACTTACACCAACTGCACCCTGTTCGACCCAGAAACTCCCCCTTCTCCGAATTCCACAGAAACGTCCTCCATCCGCCGTCGCTCTCTTTATTCCCAGACATGGTCGCTTATAGTCCCCCTTTTTCTTTTTCGTTTACTTTTTCTTTTCCGGTGAATACTCGGGTTTCGTGTGTGTGTGTGTGTGTGTGTGAACTGGTAACGGGTCCCGTCCGCCACTCGCGCTGCTCACCGTCCCCTCTCAGGAAAAGGGAAAGGAGTGACTCGCTGCTCACTCCGCCAATTGTACAGCGCGCAGCTTTTACCTCTCGGGAGGCCGAGCTCTCGGGGCTCCGCCTCGCAAACTCGTAATAAGTTGCCTCGCGGAGAGGGGGAGGGCTGGTTGGGGCCGGCAAATCACAACCTGCCGCCGCTCCCTGCGTAAGAAGAAGAGGAGGTGGAGGAGGAGGAGATGGAGGTGGAGAGGCGAGGGCTAGGGTTGGTCGCTGGAGGCGCTGTTGCCGACTTTGAGACTGAGACTCGGTTCTTTCAGACCCTTGGCGCCTTAATTATTGTCCCCCTCCTAGTTTATTTTTTGTTGGTATACTCCTCTTCACTTTTGTTCTGCTAGCTTCTCTTTGCAAACGACCTCGCCACAACCCTTTAGCGCTACAGCCTTTAGCTCTTTCGATGTACTGGTGCTTTGCTGCCGTTCGCTGGCGTCGTCCTTTAAAAGCCACAAAGACCTTAAAGAAGAACAAACATATATGCAAATATTTTTGAAAGGAAATCTTTAAAGCATTTAAGCAAAGTCAAGAATATTCAAAGGCATTAAAGTACGCCTTGGAATCTTCCGGCTCCTTGTTTACGTTTCTTGCTAGTCTGCTATTCCCCAAAAAATAATCAAATTAAATATTCAGTAATTCGTATGAAACTCTGACACGCTGCTCATTCTCATGCTACAGAAACGGTCTAGTTATGCTTGTCGATTTGACTAGTATTTCTGATATTCTGAAAAATGTAAACGTACAAATTATTATAGTGTGAAAACAATTTTTGAAATGTTATTCATAAACACATTAGGTGTGTTTATGTTTATGAAATAATATCCTTCTGCTGCTTTTTCTAAACAATGTTAATACATCAAAGTGTGTGAGTGGGGCAGAGCGACAAGTAAAGCTAGCGCTGGGTTGGATGCCAAATTTGAAGGAGATTAGAAATGAAACAGGCAAATACAGTGGTGTATCATAGCCCTTTGCTATCTTCACAAAACATGTATAACATAACATTTACATGCAAACATAGATAATGTTGTTTTATTGTATAAGGAAGTACGCAATGAAGGGGACTAACTGTGAATTCCATTGGATGCACTGGCCTATTGTCGCTTGATTGTTAGTCACAAAATGATGACACAGGATGCTCAGAAGTCAAGGGGTGACTAAACGATTGCTCATACAGGCTTTAGTCCCACTGACCATGATAGGTCCAGTAATCTGTGAATACACCGGAGACAGACTTTGTGTTAGAATGCAGCGTTCACACATCACTCAATCAGAAGCTATGAAGCTAACCCCCATTTCAGCCATTCCTTTTTCATTATCTTGAGCAAATATACCAAATGAGAGCTAATAACTACACAACTGGATAGACTCTACTTACTATTGACAGTGCAAAACAAGTTTCTCCTGTTGCAAGTGAGTTTTCGTAAATGAAGCCTTTTGGCGTCATTTATCTATTGATTTAGGTCCAGCATGTTTTTTTGAAAATAAATTAGGACAAGACTTACATTTTTTGATGTCAATCCAAATATTCTCTGCGTATTTAAAGACAGGTCAATTCAAAGTTGCCCTTCAATGCGCAAATTCTGTTATGACCCACCACGCAAGGCTTCCAGTCAGCTACTGCTGATGTATATAAGCACTCTCCTGATATGTCCAAATCCAAGTGTGTTAATTTGTCTTGTATTTGCGTGATGTTTGCTTGGTGTGTAATGCTTGGTGTTTTAGCATGTGAGGAAAGATGTTCACCCACAAAATATAAATTCCAGACAAATCAGAGACGATTGCTCCAACCAGCAAAACAATGCTGCCTGTTCCAATTCTACTACAATTCTCAACGGGGATGCACCACAAATTAACTGCGGTCCTTTTTTATGTGTGTCTGATTAATCCGAGGCAACCCGGTAAACAATACGATTCACTTCGCCATGGGTTCTATTGATTGTGCACAGATAACGTGGCAGGCATCTGTTTGCACAGATCAAGAGTTTGCCTAGGTGTACTCGAGGTGCAGCATTCTGAGATGGGCTGTGGATGGAATCTGGTATGCGGTTTGTGTGTGTGCGCGCGTTTGAGCTAGACTTGAGCTCATCAACAATAGCGTGTCTATGCACTGGGCTGCACGGCCTCCTGGGCTGAACGGAGGCAGGGCAAAACACCGCAGTCACTGACAGCCAGAGGAAAGGACCAGGGGGCACTTTTAAAATTAACTTTTTCTAATTTGGACCTTCAGTATTTGTCAACAAGGATTCTGTCTATATGCACTTTTTTGGTTATGTCAGTTCGTCATCTGGTTTTGTTTAGTAGATAAAGTAGCGTCAACAAATATTGCACATAAATAAGGATAAATAAATATACATAATACATCAATGAGGGACAAGCCTTTTAGGTTCTTTTAGCCTCTAGACAGAGAGCTGAACATGCAGTTTTCTGGAGATCGGGAGAAATATTTTCCCCTGATAATTCATTGTTTAACTCTGCTTCAGTGGAGCACCAAATACAAAAAAATAAAGAAAGGAGAGCGCAACATGGGAACTTCCCACAAAGCGCTGTTTTCGTCTTTCATCTCAACGAGAAGATGATCAACGACTCACAAACATTTTCAGGCGTTGAACCTCTCTAATGAACTTTGTAAAGCCACGTACATTGATTACAGCCTGGTTTTGAGTGGACACATACAAATGCAGACTGCCTCTGTTTCGTAAAGAGAATAATCCATATTCCATTTCTTCCATTTATTTTAACACAAGTGTGCCGAAAAGTGCATCTTAGCGATTCTGTGTCAGGAGGAATCAAAGAGCTGTGGCCTGCTCGTCCTCTTTTCTGTCCATCCCACATCCTGAACATGTGGGCCCTGTGACCTTTGTGTCTCTCGACTGTGCCCACTACCCGTGTGCAACACACCGCCCTCAAAATGCTGCCTATGACACAAGTCTGCCCCAAACACTCTATGCCGATGAATCAAACAGGACCATCACTGTCTTGATGACGATGTATTACAGCCCGAGGAGGAGGGGTGTGAATTTTCTCCTGTGTTGTTGTGTTTTCCTGTAAATCGCGATGTGTGAAGCCAGCATTAGCATGAAGTGGCGCCCATTTGTTGCCTTTTGTTGTTCACTGACACAATGTCTGGAGCAGCAGCAGCAGGGGAGGTTGATGGCTCTGAAGGCCTGTAGGGAGAGGAGGACATTCATAAACATTAACATAATCACATGACCGGCTCTGCCAGGAAACAAGGAGCAGGGACAGAGCGCGCGTGCGCGCGCACACACACACACACACACACACACGCACACACACACACACACACAGAAACTGTAGTTTTTCCCAAAGGCTAATAATGAGCTGAATTTTGCATATTATCATAGCTATTATATTAAGCGCTTTATTTATATGAGAAATTCTTCAACAAACTTTGAAAAATGAATAAAACAACTTTCCGTAGTGTACTGAGAGCCAAAGGAGCAAAGAGTGCAGTAGTTGCCTCGGAACACTACAAGAAACAGTCTGTAGGAGGCGTTTGTCAAGTTACTGTCGTATTTACCTGTCAAAGGCCTTTTTCTATTGCTTCTCACTATTGAACAAATGCATTTTGTGGTCCTGAAAGCACATTGTTTAGTTTTGGACCAAGCTGGCGGTTACTAATTAGGATTAGCATGTGCAGCTAAATCCGTCAGGCCGCTCTGTAGGGAGCTACAGACTGATTGTGGGAAACTTTGTGTTATTTTTTCTCCCATAGGGTATCGAAACAGTTTTTCAAGATAGCAAACAGGGCTTTAGATTGCTTTGCGATGAAGTGGGCTCTGGTGCGTCACGCTATTCAATTACAGCCCGAGCAGGCCAGAGAGTGGAGGAGGAGGCGGCAGTTTGATACGCAGTGTGTCAATGCCGTGCTTGGCCTGCAGGCTAAATGGGGCGGCTGCTGTCTGAGTTCCACGGCCCAGTCAATAATCGGCACGTCATCTCATTTTCCATACAGTGACCATAGCAAATGTTCAGTCCTATGAATAATTAAAAGCAGTGCAGACTGGAGGTCTCCGCTCTCTGGTTCTGTCCAAACATTGGTGTTTTGTCCTTAAAATGACAAATTTAGAGTGAAAAAACTACCTGTGAATTCCATAATTTGTTGCGGCCTCCTTTATTGTTTCAGCCTGTGTTGCTCTTTTTATTTGAAGCATCTCAATGGAAATGACCCATTGTTGATCAATACTGACAGGATGTCAATAACATTGATTAAAAACGGCAGAATTTTATTATACTGTAGTAGTGGCTTGCATTAGATGAATGTTTTAAACTTAATCAACTGTTGAAATAAAATATGAGACAAACTGTGTTGGGTTGTATCAGTAGTTGCACCGGTTTATTATGACAAGACTGCTAGAGAGTCAACAGGAAGTCATGGTTGGGTGTCACCCTACAAAAAGTGGAACTTGGCCGGTCACCTCGTTCTTGCGCGTTGCCTACGTCACACGTGTAACGCCCGCAGGAAACTGCATGAAGCAACTCAAAGAATCTCTCCTGCTCAAGTACCTTCCTTGTACTGTGTCCAACCAAATGATGAGGTAAGCTTCTTTATTTTCTTTTTTTTTTTTTTTAAGCGGAAGCTAATTAGCTTACTAAGCAAAAAAAACAAACAAAAAAAAACATGCCTTCCCCTTCTTCTGATGACAGGCTGATGCTCAACATGGCACTGCAGTGATTATTTCTTCTTTTGTTGCCTTAACTATGTAATATAACTTGGGATTTCCAGACAGAGAACAGGATATTTACCCCTATGCTTATAGCCTGCTGCTAAAACTGAGGGTTTATTGGACCTTCCACATTTGTCTAAAAAGTGGATGAAGCAGAAGAAGTACACACAGATTGTTATTATGAATTCATATGGTGAATTTTACAAAATCTTGGCCCTTTGAACATCAATGTTGAGTCTTTTCTCATCTCGCTCCCAAAATCAGACATTCTCCCTTGTGTGTCGGCAGCCTCTGCCGTACAGGTCAGCAGCGTCTCCTAGGCAACAAGTCCCAGACGACTGTCTCTGACGGCGGCAGAGGTCGAGTGACTCAGGTGACGTCACCTGTGGAGCCGCCGCACCTTTTCCCTCAGCAGAAGTTTGCGTTCCTAGATCGGTAGCATTCGCTGAGATTGTTGGTGCTGAAAGTGTTGGTGTTGAGACTTGGCGCTCTGGTGGTGGTTCATGTTCTGTCACACAACCATCCATCCATTATCCATCCATCCCACCTTCATCAAAAGTCTTCGCCCCTCAGGGTATCATCCCTCCTGATAGCGTTACAGTGGAACCACCACAACGTGGTTGTGGCTGAAATACTTTCCCTCTGACTATTTTCCATCTGCTCCCAGTCTGTCCCACTATCGCCACTGTCACTGAGGCTTATCTGTGCCTGTCTGCTCTGCGCTCGGACACATCCTCCCAGTGGCTGTGATGCTTCTTTTCTAACGAGGTTACAGTGGCAGCAGCAGCAGCAAAGTGATTTGTTGCCTAGACGCTGTTATGGGCGGTGGCCCATTGGCCGGCCCCTTAATTTAATCAGTGAAGCACTACTGAGCAGAAAAAAGGTCTTGCGAGATGCCAAGAGCTCTTCCAACATCCTCACAGTGGTGGTCGTGCGAAGCCGCATTCCCGGGACGCTTCAGTTGCGAGACGCATCGTGACATTTTGCTCCTAATCAGGGGCCGGCCTGCGAGGTTGTGATTTAATGAAGCGCTAATTATTATGCTATTGTGTCCGTGGAATCGAAAAAGCAGTTGACGTTTGACATTTTCCTTCAGTCCTGTTAAGCTTTTTTTTTTTTTTTTATCATCATGATAAAGAGACAACATGAAATCATATTTCATCTTGGCATTCACTTTCACTTAAGCTGCTACAGGCCTGGACCTCTGAGGGAGATCTTTCTCTCCCGTTAAAAGGATTCTAGCTCTGTGCAGGTGGAGCTTCTATCACTTTTTGCCCTCCACCTGAACTACCTATTATTTGCATGCTACTGCCGCAGTCTCTGTGTGTCCCAGGTGCAGGTGATGACCACAACGCCGGGAGCCAGAGAGTGCAGTCCTGGGAGTGTTGGTGTTATCGCTTCAACTTTGCCGCCAGGATCGGGAGCGAGGACTTGATTTAGCGGCGGATCATGGGCCATTATGGACTCTTGCCCTCCCAAACACAGACAAACACATTCTACATGGACCGCAGCTGTACCACCCCACCACTTAACATTTAAGCCTTTTTAAATTTTAGAATGGTTTGATGTATACGAAACAGTCTCTATTTATATACATATTTGAATTATTTATTCTTATATATCTACATCTATATTGTGAGAGCTTCGATGTTAGCCCTGCAACTCAGTCTGGCCTGTCTGCCACTCTGGTTACTTCTCTGTCTCTCTCTCTCTCTGTCTCTCTCTCTCTCTGTCTCGCTCTCTCTCTCTCTCTCTGTCTCTCTCTCTCTCTGTCTCTCTCTCTCTCTCTGTCTCTCTCTCTCTCTCTCTCTCTCTCTCTCTCTCCCTCTCTGTTTCTCTCTCTCCCTCTCTCTCTCTCTTTTTTTTCTCTCTCATACATTGATTGATTGATTGATTGATTGATTGATTGATTAATTGATTAATTGATTGAAATCTCTTTCCAAACATGTTGAAGATCCAGCAAAGCATCAGTTTTAGCAGGAAGTTAAAAGTCAGTTTTATCAGAAGGCTTTTTATTTGTTCCACACTTTTTTCTTCCCCAGACTCCAAGTAAAGATCATAATATTAGGTCAATTATGGTATTTTACATGATAATTTTCATTGACATTCATTCAGATGAACAAGTTTAAATAGTGATTAAAAGTGATTGCTACCCATTTATTTGCTGTGCGCGCACTTCATATTGATTGACTTGGCCACAAAATTAGAACTAAAGTCATCACTGAGATGCAGGGCAAAGGCGTCCAGCAGTTCAATCTGTTTTTAGACAACTAAAAACTTTAACCTAGATTGACTATAAATCACCTGTTGGCTTTTACAACCTAAACCAAACTCCAGCAGAGATGGTGAATAAGGGACGAGAAGAGCAGCATGAAGGCACGTCTGTGATGACATCAGTCCCTGGCACTTTGATACATGTCCCCATCTTTCAAACTCCTCAACTCTGTGTTTTTTTCAGGGCCTTTATAACTGAATAGACTCTAAACGTGAGCTAAGACTGTGGGTGGGGTAAACAGGGTGAAAATAACACGTTGAGGTGGAGACGTCTTGTCGACTCGTCCCTCCGCAACCACTGCCATCCCTCCGAGGCTCTGTAATAACTCCATATTTACTGCAAGCGGGCAAAACCCGTAATTCCTCCAGCTGTTTGCCTCTAAAACATTAAAATAAACACATAATTTTGGAGACGTTGTTGTCAGAGAGAAGAGATGCCGCCAGCTGGGTTTCCACCTCCAGTCCATGCAGCCGCTCAGGAGACGTCGTGCGTCTGTGGGTGAAAGTTGGCAGCAGCAAACAACCTCCAGTGTGTCAGACTGAAGCACTGATGTGATCCAGGAATTGAATTTTGAAGCGATTTAAAGGCCGGAGCACGAGGCAGGCAGGCAGGCAGGCAGGCAGGCAGGCAGGCAGTAATACCATTACATCCCTTCACATTTCCCAGCTACCTGTCTGTCTTTTCTGTAAGGGGTCGTGTTTAGAGTCAGGAAAACAGAAAAAGAAGGCCCAAGGCACATTTTAACTGCAAAAAAAAGTATAATTTCATAATCGCAGACTTAAGACTGACTGATGGCTGCGAGGGCCGATGCAAGACATTTCGGAGCCCTTGTCGGTCACTTCGATGTGCACCGCTCAGGTTGGAAGAGGGCCAGAAGTGTTTTTTGCACTGAGTCTGAGGTACTCAAGATATTAGTTGTGTGTGTGTGTGTGTGTGTGGGGGGGGGGGGGTCTTGTTTGAAAAGCTATTATGCTTAAAAGCAAAGCTTCCAAGTCATAGATCATTTCTTATCACCATCATAATTTATCATCATTTTTGTTCAACAATGTTCTCCAAAGACAGTTTGTGAGTCACTGGTGTGGGAAGGTTTCTGTGTTGATGACATCATTGGGTGAGAGATTTGAACGCTCTACTCGGTCACGACCCTGCAGTACTTTTATATTTTTATTATTCTCTTTTTTAAGTTTTAACTGTATTTGAAACCCTGCCTGCCGTGAGGTGATAATCAATAAGCCATTGCACTTTGGCACTGGACTGAGAATGGATGTTGTTTTATTATCCTCCAAAATGGGAAACAGCTGCAACGTTCCTCATTTTCGAGCCGGCATGTGGATCACAGGAGCGGCAACGCACACATCCTGGTGTAAACGTTCTCTGCTGATTTAAAATATGAACCCTGTTCTGGGGACAGACAATAAACATCAGTCCTGGTGCTGAAAGATGCAGATGGCCCATATGACGGAACTAATTATCCGTTGCCGCGTGTGCAAACCGTGTGTTGACACAAATTGGACCTTTGAGCGCAGGCTTTTGTGATTCTCCTCACCATAAATGCAGTTTTGTGTTTCTCTTGTGAAAACAAAAGAACAACAAAAACAACAAAAAAAAAAAACAACGTTTCATCATCTGACTAAACATGAGAGGAAGCTCCTGGGATTGTCAGCGTGCTTTACAAGGCACTTCACAAGATCTAGTTTGCTTACAGGGTCAGGGGCCCCCTGCAATGAAAATGAATCTTCTAATCTATTTTAATATTCAGGTTTTAACTCCACTATGAAGGAAGCAAATGCTACTTTTTGAAGCTTGGTAAAAAAAAAAAGAAAAGAAAAAAAATCTAATTTGTCACCAATCCCAGTAGGAAGCTTGAAAGTGTAGAGACCTGCTTGACCTGCTGTTTTGGTGGTCGGATCTTCAACACAACTGGATTCAGGTTCTCAAGACAATCTGATGTTCATGAAGTACCATCATTCCAGCTAAGACATCTGACTTATGACTATAACATCAATGGAACATTAGCTTGCTAGCCAGGTTAGCTGCCCCCTATCCAGCTAATTTGTTAGACAAGCATTAGCTAGGAACTAGCTTTGTTCCTAGCTAATGCTGCAAAGAGAGAAAATATTTCCCCGCACAAACCCGCGAGAGTCCTTTGGATTATTTTGAGTAGCCCTGTCATGCCAGCTTGCTGTTATTTTCTGAGAAGACAAGAGCTCTCCACAGGATAGCTAGTTGTTGTCCCACGTGTGTTCCTGTAGGACTGGGCCTGGAAGGAGGCTGATGTTGGATTCAACGGGGAACAGATGTGCACGAAAGCTTCCAAATATTTGGCTCAGAAAGAAAAAAAAAGAGACACTGGCTGGTTCACTTGTGCACATCTGACCAACATGTTAGTTAGTTAGTTTCAGACAGCCGATTAAACATTTTGGGTCCATTCAGATCACCCGGAAACTTCCCAGTGGGTCCTGCAGACAATGACTGATGTCGGAGTGCCGCTGCTCTTGGCAGCCTGATGCAAAGCACTGTACAGCCCGTTACTCAGTCTGTCACCTTGGCCAGCTCTTGCTTATCTGATCTTTGACATTTTTTGACTGTATGTCACGTCAGATCAAAGTGTTGTGAATGAGGCCCTACATTCTCAAAGGCCTCCACTCGAAATAGATGTTTTTAAATAGCCGATAGCGTCTATTAATACCCCGTAGTGCTGCTCCATTTTGACTTTGGTGGAACTCCTCGTGCAGCAACAGCGAGCTCACACACACACACACACACACACACACACACACACACACACACACACACACACACACACACACACACACACACATGCTGAGTTCCTGGGCATGTGGCCTTGTTTATTTTTAGATGCTCTGAGGATCTCTCACATGGGATCAGATTCACGGGCCACACGGCAAATAAATTGATTTCTCTCCTCAGCAAAGCAAATTAAATTGAGTCGGTCGGATTGGGGAACCTCTTTTCAAACAGTCACTGTGCACCAGGTTCGTGCGGCACCATGTGGCCTGTATAGCTGCATTGTTCCAGCACGACAGGATTTTATTTCCGAGCTCTGGGTGTTCAGATTTCTGACTCTAATCAGGAAGGTACCAACCCAGCCAAACACCCTCAACAAGTTGTTTTCTATTTAAAGACGCAGATTTCTGTGAAAGGCCACAGAGTTCACACGCTGGTCCCACTGGGGAGCCGAGCAGCAGTAGTTACAGCATATAGGTTACAGCAAGCAAGAATCTGAATGGAATCACGAGCACAAGTGAGGGGAGAATTTAGCAGCGCTGGTGCAAGAGCTAGTCAGCGAGTTGGGTTTAGTCTGCTACATGAATTTTGATTTTTTTTTGTTATACACATATGTTTTGTAATTCGTTGCAATTACAGTCTTTATTATGCATAGGTAATAATTCCCCACATTGCCTCATCAACTCAACAGTTAAAAGCTGTTTAAAAGAGTCAAGAATTGCATTTCACATTTACGTGTAAGTTATTATCACTCGTTTTTATTAGAGTCATTGTCTGAGGGGATCACTGGCCATCATGAATCATTTAAAAAGTCATTATAATACTTCACTGACCCCCTTTTGACACATAAAACATTAAACGTTGCGTTAAATATTTAAGCCTGACCAAAACCAGTTTGATGAAAAAAAAAAGAGTCTGTATCCAATCAACAGCCTGGTTTAATTTCTCAGATGTCGCCTCACTCGCCAAACAGTTGGTGTTGCAAGAACTCACAGGAACAGGAGGCACTGTGAAAAGGCAGAGATAGCAGCGTAACGATAAAGAAAGTGAATGAATTAAAAAAACAAAAAACAAAAAAGAAACCTGTTGAAGTCAACGGAACCTTACACACTGGCAAATCCGCGGAGCGACACAGTGGCTGTTATTTTTTCACTCTTGTGATGCTGTCACATCAGAACACAACATTTCTCGGTTGCCACACTTGAGAAAACCCTAAAAAAAAAAAATCTTTGGTTTAAATCTGTTCCAAAAAACTTTCTAAATGATAAGCGAATAAACGAAATAATATTTCATGGCAACAGGAACTTAAGTTACATGGTCAAAAAACTTTTTGTAACCGCCGCTTCTTAACCAAACATTTGGTATCTTCCATCTGCGCGGTAGACTTCTATTTTCTTCTTTTTCTTTTATAATTTGACTATCACTAGGACATCACCTGAGGATGTAGTCGACTCCATTGTTTCTCCATCGGCGCGAAAGAAGGAGCCCCAAACTTTATTCGCTTCGCGGATTTTATACACATATTCGCGTCGCTTTTGGTGTGTACAGCTGACCAGATGCTCCTGGACGTCCCTCGATGTCTCCTGAAAACAAGAGCAGATCGAGCTTTTTCAGTAGTGGCTCCCACACTGTGGAACGCCCTGCCTATCTCTGCACACTCTGCAACAAGCCTCTCTGTTTTTAAATCACGCCTTAAGACCCACTTGTTTTCTCTGGCTTTTGGCTGAGTTTAGTCACCTGCTGGACGTCTTTGTCTGTTCTTATAATGTCACTGTTTTTACTATTTTTGCTCTTCTCATCTGTTGTTTGTTGTTGATTTTATTCTGTAAAGCACTTTAGTCAGCCATTGGCTTTGAAATGTGCTATATAAATAAACCTGACATTGACTTTATTATTGTTAATATTATATTGTTAAAAGCACAAGTCTTAGTAACATTCATTCATTCATTCATCTTCTATACCCGCTTATTCCTATTCGGGATCACGGGGGTCTGCTGGAGCTTCAGGCAGGGTGACACCCTGGACAAGTCGCCAGTTCATCGCACGGCCACATTGACACAAACAACCATTCACACTCACATGCACACCTATGGACAATTTAGAATGTTCAATTGACCTCACGTGCATGTTTTTGGAGTGTGGGAGGAAGCCGGAGGACCCGGAGAGAACCCACGCAGACACAGGGAGAACATGCAAACTCCACACAGAAAGGTCCCAGGTCCGGGCCCCGGAATTCTTAGTAACATGACCTTTTCTTTTACAGGAATCGAATTAGTTTAATGTGAATCAATGGACTGATTAGCTCTGGTGCAGTGGATCATGACGTTCAGTACAGAACCTTTTGCGTTCTGGAGATAAATGTCCCATTGTTTAACCCTTTCCTTCATCTGGAGGTTTCTTCCCAGGCTCCTGTGAACTTCAGGAGATAAAATAACATATTTAGCCCTTTGTTTACAGCCTCCTGCTAAATTGCTGGGCCCTAATTTCCTTCTCCTTTATTAGAACTTCCGCAAAAAAAAAACCCAAAAAGTGGTGTCAGATTGGTTGTTTTAGCTCACTCTAGAAGCAGGCAACAGGAGTAAACTGGTAAAGTGCATTTTGCATGCTGCAATTGGCGATCCTCACTGATGACAATTCCTGCCGCATTTCAGTAGTTTTTCCACATCATAAAGCGAAAGCAAGATAAAATGTGGAGCTTCTTTGAATTCTTTTAGAGCCTTAAAATAAACACATAGTAAAAATAAACAAAGTAGAGATGATCGAAAATGTGTTTTAAGGAAAACACTGCTCTATGCTGAGACTCTTGCAGCACTCCATCTAGGAAAGTCCACCTTAAGTTGTAAGAATGAAGGTCCACCTCTGGACTTGCACCAGAAGCTGAGAACTGCACATCAGTCCCTTGTATAAAACATCTGGACAATAAACAACTTGGAAGAGTGTGAGGCAAGACAGCAGCAAGGACGTGCAGCAGCAGCAACAGGACCAGGACCAGGACCAGGACCAGGACCCATTCCTCCAGCATGAATCCCACACGGCTGACCTTGGTGCTGACCCTGCTGGTGGTGGCGACGGCTCAGCCCCAGCAGCTGTCCAACGACCACCATGACATGGGCTGGGTCAATGGGTACCGCCAGGGCTTCAACTTCCAGTGCCCCCCCGGCGAGGTGCTGGTGGCCATCAGGAGCTACTTCAGCCAGCAGGACGGCTCGGACCGCCTGTGGACATTCGAATGTCAGCCCACGCCAGAGGGCCTGGGGGAGGCCAGCGACTGCTGGTGGGACGACATCAACCGTGCAGGGATGGAGTGGTAGGTGCTGATTCCTTCCTGCAGTACGGAATAATCCATGAGTTGCTTGCAAAAAAGAAAAGAAAATGACATTGAAGTAGAGCCTTTGTTGTATTTTATCATACTGATGTGATTATTGCATTTTTTTTTTTAACCTTTCTTGCAGAAAATCAACAATTGGTCATTTAAAATACATGAAAGACAGCCATGATTGTTAGAATCTACAATCTAGAATTGTGTTTTGTTTTGTTTTGTTTGTTGTTTTTTTGGAACATATGACTCATTTAATGTGTCTGCACTTAACTGCAGCCACTCTCTCCACAGCCGCTGTGAGCGTCTTTGGATTTGTTTGTTTCCTGAAACTATTTCCCTTGGCACTGACTTTTTCCTGGAGATAAGTTCGAGTCCGCGTGGAAGTCGCGATAGCGGCCGCATCGTTGGTCCACCTCGCTAGATACAGATCAAAGATGTCTATAAGGACAAAACTAGAAAATAAAAAAAGTTATGACTTGTCATTACGGAGTAGTGCAGGCAATTAAATGTCCAACATCCGATGCCTTGATGCAATCTGTGTGGAGTTGGCTGCCAGAGAACACTCTCACCAGCTCCAACTCCAATACCTGTGGTCGTGTCGGTGACGTGATGCCACAAAAACATTGAACCAAAAATCAATCGAGAAAAATCGAGACTGTGGAGGTTACTGCAGCAACTCCCAGATAGAGTTACGCTGCAGACTTCGAAAATTTATAGTATCTTGCTAACCTCAGTCTGTCCCCAACAAAGGCCTTGGAGTTGGAACTGGTTCAGTTCATAGAATAGAATTTTATTTTTTTAGATAACTTTTCATTGTCATTGCACAAAATATACAACAAAAATATAGCAGTAAGGTATGGTGTTACGTTACATGAAATAAAATGAATTAAAGTAAAATAGATAAGACATGTAATTACAACAGTGCAACGTCAGGTTCACAGTACAAAGTGCAAATGTAACAAGAAAAGTAAATGGCAATAATATGAAGTTCAGCAGGTTATTGCAATTGCCCTTAGCTATTGCCCTTATGGGAATGAGTGAATGGTCATGTATAACAGATATGTGTGAATGTCACACTTCAGTTTTATGTGCAGGCAGCAAACAGCAGCTGCGGCCGAACACTGCGGACAAACTTTCCCTCCTGTCCGATTCCTACACGTGTCCCAGCCGTTTCGAACCTCTAGCTGATAGTCAAACCGGACTGAGTCATTTCATCGTCTCCAACACAAACACATCACAGCTGCGTCAGATCCAGAATGCCGAACTGCGGCGGTGGAGCAGCGCGAAGCACGGGGAATAAATCATTCGCTCGGCGAGCTTGACGGCGTGACTCTCGGCATGATGGATCAGCGCATGGTCTCACAGAGTCGTGCCGTCTACGCCCGCAACTAAGATGCCCCGTCGGTGCCCGCACTCACCCACGCCCACCACTTACAAGCCGAGCATGTTCACAACGCGATTGCCGAACGTGATCCGATCCGACTGCAGTAACAGGATGAAGCCTCCGTAATGGACCGATAATGTCCAAACACCATCTTGACAATTTCCTGATAGTTCCCTTCACAGCTTGCCAGTAAATAGAGTTAGGAGCCAAATGCAATGTTGGATTAGTTTTTTTTTTTTTTTTTCGTTTTTGTTTTTTTACAGCCATTTGAGTGAAAAGTCAATTGGAAAAAGGACGTGGCCCGAGGTCACATTCGCAGCAGAGAGTCAGTCAGTGTAGCTGCCAGTTGAGAGGCAGTTAGTGACAGCAGGCAGCCTCCTGTTGGAAGAAAAGGCAATACCAGAAGTCTTTCACTGCCTTTTGCCTTCACCCTTAACAAAACCAGAAGTCAGACACAAAAGCATCTTTTCCACAAAAAAAAAAAGTCTCTAAAGCCATCCTTTGTTCTTTATTTCTTTAATTTGAAAATACCTGGCCAGTCCTGATCCAGATGCCCAGATTGCTCAATGCTAATTAGCACTGATACTAATCTCTTCAGTAGCCTCTGGGCTTGCAGTTGACCTTCTTCCTTGGTGTGTTTGGCACTTCCTACTCTTCCACCTGTAGGATGTGACAAAAGCAGCTTTTGGGAATCTCATTGATTCTCATTGATTAAAATTTAACAGACAGTCATTCAGATTGGTGCTTTTTTTTGAGGTGGCTGTTCAGCAGTTTCAGATTTGAAATCTCACCGATCCGACTGTTCAGCAGTATTAGATTTATCCCACCGATCCGACTGCTCAGCGACGTTAGCAGCTTCACGTAAACAACGCTAACTACCCTGGACAGGTTGGTGTAATGAAGAGCACTTGGCTCAACCTTGGATCAACCCCTGTGAAGAGCGCTTGGATCAACCTTGGAATGTCAACCCTGTCGTATGACATCATGCCAACAGTCCGAGTCAACAGTCAGACAGACGCCTGACTGGAATCAGAACACACCGTGCACTTTAAATTGCGACCAGCGGCGCAACAAACAGAGCTAGTGTGCAGGGCGAAATCCCACAACCCCACATCCCCACCTCTCCCACCCCTACCCCAACTCCTGCTAACGCTCCCACCCCCACCCACCGTCCCCGACCTACCCCTCGGCTGTCTGTTTGACTTACACCTAGATCACTATCCTGCAGGGAAACGCCCCCCGCTGGCTGAATGGCTGAGGTCTGCATCCATGTTGCCATGACAAACTTCCACTCACACACACACACGCACGCACACGCACACACATACACACACACACACACGCACACACACACACATGCACACACACACACACACACGCACACACACACACACACACACAGTGGGCCACTCCTGGTGCTTTGGTGCAGGTATTGTGGGGATGTGTTGTGGTGACAGCACAGCGTTGGGGACACAAACACAAAGTCGTGTGTCAACCAGGCAGCTGGAGACTTCCTGCATCTTCCTGCCCCTCAGGCTGCATGGACAAAAGAAGTAGGGGGAGAAAAAAAAAGGCACCAACCCGGCCTGCAGTTTACGTGCTAGTGGCTATTAACACGACTCCAAACAACTCCCTCTCCCCAGCACACTCAATCAGGATAACAAGCGTATTTTTCCTCTGACAAACAGCTTAATTACACCAAATGTGTGTGTGTGTGTGTGTTTGTGTGTGTGTTTTAGACATTTCTGGCTGTGACAAAGTGGAAAAAGCTGTAAAATCCTGCAGCAAATAAACAAACTGTTGGCCAAATCTCACAGCTTCCTCCTTCTCAATGCTAACAACCTCCCTTAAAAACTGATCCTGCAACTCCAGCTTGGAATTTGTAGATAACTATAAGGTACAAAGAATAACAAAAGGTCAATTGCAGATTTTATTTTTTTATTATTTTTTACAAACGAGTGTCTCTTGGCCTTCTTCGTGCAGGACCTCGACGTGCACTCGTAACGGCCTGGTGGCGGGCGTGCAGAGCAAGTACTTTGAGTCGGTTCTGGACCGGGAATGGCAGTTCTACTGCTGCTTCTACAAGCGCCGCTGCCCCTACTCATGCATGTAAGTTACCCGACAACACATTCAAATTTCAATCAATGAATCAACCCCTTTGACATGTCACGTGAATGCAAAAGTAGCTTGTTTAAAAAAGTTAAACTTGACCTTTACTCACAACTGGTTTACAATTTTATGCATCTGGTTTTGTTTTGTGTTTTTGTCTCATTTTGTTGCCAGACAAGCTCAAATTAGACTTTCCGTTGTGTGGCTGCATGCAAAATTGGCTCATCTTCAAACATCAGATTTCTATCAGTCTGCTCCTGATTGAAATCTGGACATACTGTACGTGAGTAGGCACGTGACTGGCCTGTTTCGCCCGCTCGCCACAGGAAAACCCCCGACATTCCGAGTTACTACAGAGAGGAGGGTGAGCTGGTGGTCCCCACTTACGGCTACTTCATCCGGGGCGCCCAGACCACCTTCAGCGGCGTGGAAAGGTTGGTTAAAGGCGTTATGAACACCAAACTCCAAAAAAAAAGAAGAAATAAGAAATTGTTGAAATCTCTGCAAGCTTCCTGATTTAGCAAGAAAAGAAAGACCACATCAGAAGACATTGAAATAAGTAGCAGTCACAGCTATTTATATACTTTTTAAAGACTATAACGTTGTGGTGCTTTATGGCTGCTTACTGGATTTTTCGCCATGTGCTTTGTTGCAGGGACCGGCAGTGGAAGTACATCCTGTGCAGGATGACAGACTTTGACTGTGACTTTGAAAATCTGTAGGTGTAGCGTGCAACTTCTGCATCTGTTTGCTTATACGCCGAATCAATAGGAGATGCGTATTTACCCTCACGTGGCATCAAAGACATTATAAATGCATTCTAAATCACAATCGTATGGTTCTTGTTTTTTATTTAATTTAATTAGCTCTTTATGTCTTACGCTGCAGCTGCAGGCTTGTTTTTTAGACTCCAACCACGGCTGGGTTTTGGTCTAGCGTTGAAAATTGATTACTCATATAAAGACACGCACCGGGGGGTCTGCAGGCGGATTTTCAGGCCAAACTCTGCACAGCTTTAGTGTTTTCATCCAGCCGCAGGCCAGAGGACGGCTGCTGGCAGCCAGTGTGGCGGCTGTGTTGGCCGAAAAAAAGCAGCATTGGGCTCCGTGATTGTAGTCACATGACAGAATGACTCGCCCATGCCATCAGTTTTACAGCACTGAATGATGGTGGAGGGGGAGGGTGCGTGCCCGATTGTAATTTGGTGAAAAGCTGTTTTTTAGCCCTCCGTGCAGCTAGAACAGCCCCCACCTGCTTTCACTTTGCTTCCTATCCCTCTTTTATTAAAGTGCTCTTCTCCGGCCAGCGCTGCCACACACTGCTCTGGCCAAACTCATGTAGCTGTACAACATGGAAATGAGATTAAAGGCACCGTCTTCTCCTCTGAAAATGTCCTGAGATCCTTTACACCCGATGAATGCATCTCATCCTTTTGTGGTTGCGAAATTGTGGAAAAAACGCCCAACGACAAGCAGTTTCACCCAATAGTAAGAATATCGAGTGAACCGCTGCTGTGCGTTGTACAGTATCGGGATACAATGAGCTGGAAGGGGCAAAGGTTCGAGGAGGATAATCTAGCTGTGGTATGCGAGAGGATAAACTCCCAGCTCCTCTGGGCTTCACTCTTGTTTTACTAACTTCTCTGCATTTAAACTGCTGTTACACTGCTAAATATGCAGCTGAGGGAAAGTCTGAGCAGAACCTGCAAAGCCCAGAGAGCAGCTACACATCGGACCCGGCGCTGAGGAATTGCACCAGGAGAGCTGGAAAAAAGGCAAGTTCCCTCCAAGGTCAGCAGAAATAAAAGTTCTCAATAGTTCTTTTACGAGTATGCAATCTCCCGAGTGGCATCAAAAGCTGAATCATGCAATTGAAAACTCCTCCAACTTTCCCACTTCCAAGCGTTTTCCTGTAAACCTTCCAGATACAAAAGGCCGAAAAACATGTTGACATGGAAAAATGTAGCTGTGTGTCGTCACTGTCCCCTGTCTCCCTCCTTGTACTCCTCTGGTTCCCCTGGTTCCTCTGGTTCCTCTGGTTCCATTCTGGCTTTGGGCTTTTCTTTCCCAGCCGCCGGATCCCCAAAGTGCCGTAAAAATCTATTGGAGCTTAATGGAGTGAGCTGGGCGAAGGTCAGCCGGCCCTCCGCACACTCTTGAAAGGAGGCTAGGGAGCCGGCCAGCGGCTTTCAGCGCTGTTTGTTTATGGCAACTGCCGTCTCAGGGCACGGGGCCAAAGGCAGCAGTGCGACGCAGCTGTCCCCGGAGCCTGAGGACGGTAGCGAGTCACGCGCCGGCCGAGGCCTCCTGCCCCTCCGAGTCCCTGCGGTGGAGGAAAGGGAACAAGACAAGGAAAGGAGGCAGTTGACCGTTCTGTCATGATCCCTCCAAGATGTTTCATTGCAGCCTATTTGAAAACAAAAATGAATGCCCAGGAGGAGCCAAGAGAATCTCGGCCATGCAATCACTGTTGGAATCTGAGAGTTTGCCACCGTATCATCTGGAGCTAAAGTCTCTAACACTCAGGGCAACAAGGCCCAAGGGGATTAGAGTCTTGTTGAAAAGCTGCCACTGCCGTTGGAGACTGATCGACGGTCGTGTCGCTGCTCTGTGTGTCTAGATTTCACAGCAGGGGCAAGTCACGAGCTGCCCACAGGAGGAACACCGGCGATTACAACACGAATAATAGCAGCAAATAACCTGTCGGACAACTCTGTAAAGAGCCGCAGACAAGCCCCCGCTATGAATAATGTACGATGATTAAACACTCATTTAAAAAATGCACAGAAACGGAACAGAGCGAGTTGGATTTTCAAATAGAGGGAGGCACCAAGTGGTCTTTGGAATTGGAGGGAAAAAAAGATATTAACCAAGATAAATTTGACTGATTCTGGATAAAACCAGGCCAAACCCTGTGTGGGCGGGGCTAGTTGAGTTTTGGCATGTTGTAGCCTCTGACACGGAGGTGAACATTGCAGATGTATTAGTCTTGTCTGAACAAAAGTAAGCTCAACAATTGCCTGCAAATTCTTGTCAAATGAATGTCATGAAAACAACAACGACGACGACAACAACAACAACACTAGTGTGATGCGCTGAGACAGAAACAATTTGCTCATATTTTCAGCTGAGTTATGACCTCAACATTTTCTTAGTGATTTAATCCTTTCGGCTTCTGATTGAGAAACAAAACTAACATATCCCAGAAATAAGTTCAGCTAGTTTGCGCATTTGGTAGCTGTTATTCACAGAAAAATGCATCTGGTCTTTTCTCTTGTACTGTTCCAGTAACTGCAAATTGCAAACTAAGCCAATAGTACAATAGTAATTATGGACCTGTTTATTTATTTTACTTTGTTCATTGTGCCTTGTGCAGAAATATCAAAATGCTAATACTGCTAACAAACATAGCTACTATGACAAATTTAGTCATGAGAGAAACTCTGACCATTGAAAAAGATGGAGTTTATTTTTTACCTTTGCAGTTAAAAAGGTAAGGCAACTTTCTCCTTAATTTCCCTTTTGAAAAAGACAGATTTTTTTTTAAATTGAGGCTGAGTTCAAGCGAAGCCTTCATCTCGGAAAAGTAGGCAAAATAAAAAAACGATTCATGCGCCCACCGGAAAACAGACAGAACCATTTGACCGCTCAATATCGCATCATATGTAATCAGATTGTTCCTCAGCGAGCCTCACTATTCAATTATGACGAGAATCATATTAAGTTGTTTACCTGAAAAGAACAATTTACTGTCTGTGGACCTGCAGGAAGCAGAGGACATGTAACCGGTCGGACTGAAAATGGTCTATTTCAAGCAGTGGCGACTCCTTCAGGGACCCGACACGTAACGCCTGGCAGCAGCTGGTTTTTCCGTCACGCCGTTTTAATTTGGGGGGGAAAAAAACGGCTGCGTTCTGGTGCGAGCGAGCAGAAGGAGCGAGGCGCCGTGTTTGGATACGAGGCAGGGAGAGCTTGAGAGTGTGAGCGCCGTGGTGCGAGACCCCGACCCAACCCTGGGGCTGCACAGATAGCCTGTTTATTTTAGGGAGCCTCCGGCCGGCTCTAGCCGCGCTCTCACTCAAGGACAAAAACAGCTGCTTCGTTTCATGTACCGACAACAAGGGGCCGCAGATCGGCCGCGGACTCAGCTTGTCCAACCTTTTTTTTTTTTTTTTTCTCTCCCGGAACTCTGCCGCGTTTCTAAGAATATCTGAGCTAACACATGGCACACGAAAGAGGACGGGAACCTACAGGGGTGCCTTCCCATCCCTGCCGTACATACATACCTTTGATTTTTGCATCCAGCAATTGCGGCGGACTTTTAAATTCACTCTCCGTCATCTGCTGACCCCGCTCACATCATTTCAAATAGGCAGAAAGTCTTTGTGGAAAATGACAGCCCTGCAGCCGCAGCTGGGTCTGAGCGATGAACCGCCACAGGGACTAATTAGTAACATATGCATTTTTTTGTGTTTAACCATTGTCTAACAGGCGGTTGTGGTTCTGTAGACATCAAATCACAACAACAAAATGTTTTGCTGGGCCAGCCGCAGAATAATGGCACCGTCAATTGGACTCCATTCTGAAACGATTGAGTGGGGCCACCGGCTTTGAGGCATCATTACACAACCACAAGGGTCAACTTATGTGTAGGGTGACTTATTTTTCTTTGTCTCTTCTGGTATGGAACTGTTTTATGTGACACTAGGAATGTAGCTCAACAGTTTAAAAAAAAAAAGCCTTGTCATGCCATGTCGACTTGTGCTACATATTTTCTTTAGGCTACCAGCTCGAAATTTCCTTTTTTGAGACAACGGCTGCACGTTACCTGCCTGTGGCTAGCTGCCACATGCTACCGTGTTCTACTTAAGTCTAGCCGACCTGTTGGTAGCAACGTAAAAACACTATTTTTCCACTCAGTGCTCTTCTTTTTCCTGCTTTTAGAGGGACAACACCAACCTGCTTGCAAGTGCAACGTTCAAGCTTATCTCTTTAGCGTTAGCCAGGCTCACCGACGGTTTCATCTTTCCTCGTCGTGGCCGTCAAAGTCGACCCACAGCTGGTGCTTCCTGGCCTCGTCACAATCTTTTAGGAAGCTGATTGGTCAGGGACTCCACGGAATGTTAAGACCGGTTCAAAATGTTTTCCAATAGGAGGTCGACAAGATGGACGAGCCCGATGTCAAGAGTCGAAACCGGAGCACTCCAGTTGTCGCGTTGTATCACGGCAGACCGTGCAGTCCACTACTGATTGACCACGCCAATTTAGGAACAAAGATGAAAATATACTGAATTGATGATGATTGACGTGCATTAATAAAAATCAACAAAAGTTCCTGCTTCAAGCTTCCCTTAGAGCTGGAGCAGGATGCGTGTGGCAACTTGTGCTCGATGGATCTATGCAAAACGTCAGGCTGTCGTCCTGGAAATGATCAAAGATGGAGAGAGACGTGTGGAAACCTTCTATGTATATCCTGTCACCGCCCGAGTCTACAGGTTAATCCTGGGTGGGCATGTAAATTAATGGACTTCCATTGTGAAGGTGCCATCTGGACAAAGGTATGTTTTTCAGGCTATGGAATCGGACGATATATGACGGCTGCTCCCACACGGTAACACAAAAGTCTGGCTGCCAACATGTTGACTGACTGTTTGAACCCGGGTCACCTCCCTCCATCTCCCCTACACACTGACTTCTCACTTTCTTACTTGAACATTTTCCTCAGGAATCTTTTCACCCTTTAGAACAAAAACAAAAGCTCTTCCAGACGGTGGACATCCTCCTCCTTTTAACTCTGCACCGGCATTGTCTTTAGCCAGTAATAACGGCGCAGGTGGGAACACGTGTGGTGGGAATCCTCAACTTCCCGCCTCGGGTGTAAGAGCCGGCGGTGGACCGACTGTTGGGAAAGATTCTTTGCATTGAGAACTCAGGAGGGAGCAGCGCTCTGGTGTTGACACAGCGAACCGCCGCTCCCCCAGTGACCCTGCAACGCTGGTGTCAGGTAATAGATGCTGGATGAGAGTTAAAGTCAAAAACAACAGCGTTGCTCACCTTTCCCCATGCAGCACCCTTCTCTCTCTGTGTACGCGGAGTGAAAAAAAAAGTGGGGGGATTCGATGGAGAAGGCGGTCCAAGTGTTGTGGGAACGCTGGGTGTAAGGCGAGCGCTCTGACCTACTGGTTCCCAGCCTTCCCTCTGGCTTCCCCCCTGTTCCCCTGCTCACGGCACGCCTCCAGACAAAAGCATCATTATCGCTCCCCAGTGCCGCCTCGCCTGTAACTCTTCACTGGTTAACCGGCGCTGGGTGAACTGGGAGGTCGGTGGTGGATCTGAACAGTTCCAGCGCAAGTCAGGCGCCATCGGCTATTTCCTGTCAATTCCGACTCTTTTTCCTGGGAAATCTCACAATCGCAGTCCTCCCACGTTAGCCTCCGTCGGCTAACTGACAGGAGGTGCCGCTTATCAGAGCTCATTCTCTGACTTTTCACTGGATTTCCCTGCAGGTGAAAGGTCAAAGCTGGGGTTGCGAGTGTAAAAGATGTAGCGAGGCTTGTCGGCATGTTAGTCGGTCTGTTGGCCGGCGGCCCGGGCCGGAGAAAGAGCAGGAGTCTGAGCGTATTGTGTTACACAAAACAGGCTCTTCTCACACCACCGAGCACGTGCTCCCGTCCTCCTCGTGTCGAAACCCAGCCGTGACTCAATGTCTTTGCACCCTGATGGAGTTTCTCAGGAAAGGCATTCAAATCCACGGTGCCTTTCTGTGAACATCAGGGGGGATGCAACACGATGGGCCAATTTCGTGCTGTTGCGATGACAAAGTGTCTCGAACACTGACGGAAGTTTCTTACAAAATTGATTCAAAGTCTCGGCACGCACGGAACCCGATTTCCGTCACTTTGACAGAAACGCATTGGGACAAGTCGGGGACACGACAATTTTGTGGTGTTGTGAGAGTGTCTAGATTGATTGTTTTCAAACGACTGGCCGTCTGGGCAAAGGTGTATTTTGTAAGAGGCAGAGTTGAGAGAAAATTGGAGCAACGACCGCTGGCCTGTTGGCGCTCATCACACTTTGTCACTGCTGTCCGCCCGCAAGCAGAGATGGCCGAGGATAAAGTTTGTAAGAGTGCAGATTTCTCTGACTAAAAGTCTAAAATCTGACATATTTGTGTTCAGGAAGAAGAAACTGTAGACAAAACTGTCAGATTGGAACTAAAATTTGCCTCGCACTGTTTTGAGTTAATTAATACATTTAAAGTTCAGATGTTGTCTGAAAAAAATTACAATGAGCACCACACTAAAACCTCACTGACCAGCTGCTCTTGAAGTCTGGTCGATAGTTTTCAGTCGTGATTCAGATTAGACTCCAGACCAACACCCTCCTGGGACGTCCACATCATTATTATAATCTTTTGGCTGATAAACGAATTGTAAAGGACAATTCAAACCCACAAGTCAAAACTAATAATGAGGTTGTGCTGTCAACACCGGGCTATTGTTGGTCTGATTAGCCTTTGTTGTGTCATCGCTCGCTGACATCTAAAAGGGGTCATTGACTGATTGGTCGGGTGTATGAACAAACTACGCTAGTACCGCCCCCAATTTCCCACTCCCTTTTTCATATCCCCTGCCCCACGCCCCGGAGGAAACCCAGGGCTCCGGGAGCCTCCGAATCAACGGCTGTATCGGGGCCAGTTTCCGTAGATACTTGTTAAATGTCAGCATCTCACCGGCAGCCCCGGGGACAAAAACCTCTGAAGGGTACGAACCAGTGGTGACGTAAGAGTCGTTACCGAGGGCCGCTCGGCAGCGTCGGCGTGGTCGCTGTGCGCCGCTCGACTGCTGACTGATTGGCTGAGTGCTGGACGCTTCCACTCAGGAGCTCTCAGGAGCTCTGGAAACAGTTAGAGGAGGTGCAGAGAAAGGAGGAGAAGAAGAAGAAAAACAGGTTTCTCATTCATGAGTTTATAAATTACTTTATTTTAGTTTTTTTCACTCTTTTCTTTTTTCTTCCTGCCCGTTTTCCTGGCATATTTTACCCTCCGGTGGTGCTGAGGCTCTCCTCGGGAGGGCGGCGTGTAATGGAAAAGTACTCCAGAGCCAGAGGAGCCACAGCAAGCTTTCTATTGCTGTACGGCCTTGGACACGTCCAGAGCAAGACAATGACAGATAAGGCTGTCTCCACTGGCTCGCTCGCCCAGCTGCGTTTGTCCTTTATCTCGCCCGGGAGTCTGGGTCACACACCAGATCGCTCCAGTGCCATTTAGTAGTAGCCCCACAGATCAGGAGTCCCAGGAATCAGGATTAAAAATCTAATCTGTACCCCGGGCCTCACTACTCTTGGAATGAGTCAGTGTCCAACGCTGTGGGCTAAGAAAACTCACTCAAAGCAAAAGTTGAGATGCAATTTAAAGCAGAAAAAAAAAATCTTGGCCAGGAAATGATAAAGCATCTGTATCTGTTGGTCGCAATTCAATCAATAAAGGACATCAGTTAAAAATAAGCCTTGTGGTACTGAACATGAGAATTGTATCAACAGCACAGACGTTTTCCTACAATTCCTGGAAAATAATATCTGTTAAGGTATTGGCTGAGGGGCCTTGCAATGACCTTTTTCAGGACACATCTATTCAGTGCTGCCCCAACTCTATCTTCTATATCATCTGTGTCTGAACTCCCTAGAAGTGAGAAAAGTTCGGCCTTTACTTCCTCTGCCTCTGCTCCTCTTTTGGAAAGCTGTGTGCCAAAAGGCACACTTGTGTTGGCTCCGCCTTCTGAGGTGAATTTGTTTCTGTCCCCTTCCTAACATGTAAATGGAAGTTCCAACGAAGCAACTGTTTTAGCAGGGGTCTGTAAACAGAGGGCTAAATATGCTGTTTTCTGGTGCTCTTGAGGTTATTCGAGATAGTTAATGGACAAAAAAGATCCGGAAGGTGTAAACATAAAACAATGAACTATAGAGGAGGTGAATCTTCGTTACAGCCATTAAACGCTGCTCCAGCTTGTTTACTATACTTACTATATAGGTGTGAATATCGACAACGTATGCAGTGATTCCAGAAACCTTGTGTGACAGTTGACCGTCCTGTCACTATGCCTCCAATTGATTATGCACCCTGGCTACTTGGTCAAGGGGATATCCCTTCGGCTGAATGAGTCTGGGGTTCGAAGCCTGCCTGGGCCCTCTGCGCCTTGCCACACTTGCAGCAAAAATACATCTAAAATTTCCCTCTGGGATGAATAAAGTATTTATCTGTCTATCTATCTAGCTGGCTCTCAGAGGTAGGTGTGGATTAACCAGCAGCAGCTCTGACATTAAATGTAACCAGAGTGAAAATCCAAGGCTAGAAAGGAAATCACATTTTAAAATCCAGAAACATTTATCTTACCAAGCTGGGGATTTCAGACTGCAGAAGGGGGGAAAAAACGACTCAACACAAACAAACTACAGAGATAAGGAGCATCAGAGCGAAGAGTCTATGGTGTGTGTGTGTGTGTATGTGCCCATGTGTGTTGGCGTGCGTGATGTGCATGCTGAAAAACATCATTGCTTGAATTTGTGCGATAAGCCAGATTCCCGACGAAAGCCTCCCATGCTAATTTGCTTACAAATGTCAAACTACGAACACTCGACTTGTCAGAAACGTTTGACCGATCCCTTCATTTTAATCTTTGCGTGCAAAAACTAGGAACAGACAGCCCTGATGCAGGAAGAGGAACCGACTGAGAAGGAAGTGACAAGAAGATGCGGCGGGCGGATTAACCTTAGACATGAACAAATGTGACATCACGGAATTGGGCTTCGACATTCCAATAAGCGTTGAGGTGCTATTAACCCCTTGGATGGCTGGATGTTCTGCAACGACATGTGTTTGTGCCGACAGGATGCAAATAAACCCTCAGCCAGGGTTCATATAAATACTCAGCCACACGTGTCCAGGCGCCTGCCAGCAGCGCAGAGGGATAAACATATTTTTTTTTCTGCCTCGTAGCGGCAGGATTCCGATAGGTCGAACCGGTGCTGGATAGCTGAGTAACCCCCTGAAATAATCAAGCGCTCCCAACGCTTGCCTTGTTTTCTTTAAGGCCTTTGTGTGCCGTGAAGAGGCCTGAATTTTTGGCAGCTGAGCGTGAAACATGAGTTACACGTTGGCTCCTTGTCTCTGCGGCGGATTTAAGTCCAGGGATTTACGGTCCACAATGACACAATCCCAAGGCGCAGAAAAAAAGACTCGGGGACAAGATGAAATGTGTCCAACGCAGGGAACATTGGGCCAGAGTGTTTGGATCAGTATGGTTACCTCACTAACAGCATCAGTGGGAACTCCAAGTTCTGCGCTTTGTTTTTGAGCGGTAACTGTGATTCACCCCTCGGTCTGGTCTGGGCAGCTCTGCACGCTGGAATGCGGCACTGAGACACATTTACTGACCAGTGTTTGATGTCAGGTTTGGTATGTGACACATGGATGAGCAGGAGTAATTCAGAAAAAAACACAGCAGCCCCTTCTCTGAGAGCCGCAGTGCCCCACCTTGGCCAGGCTGTGCACCTCTCACGACGTCTGAACAGACGATGGTTGAAATGCTGGCTGGTGTACACAAACACACACACACACACACACACACACACACACACACACACACACACACACACACACACACACACACACACGTAGAATTCAGACACGTGATTGGAGGATGATACTATGCATCGCAATTAGTACTCTTCAGGTCAGACTCTCACCAGAAGATTTTGGGGTTTCACATTCATTAGTTTTCTTTGTTTCACCTAACTGAAAATCAATTGAATAATAAATCAAACAAACAAACAAACACAACAATGACCATATATCTGGAACAGTCTAACGATGATCTTCCAAGATATTGAACGTAAATAGGTACCTTTCAGCTCTTGAACTGAAACAAAAAGCATCTTTGTCTCCCCCTGCTGGTAGAGAGTTGCATATAGGGCAGATATAGACTAAGTAAAACCAGAAATTCACAAACGCGTAAAAATAAATAAATACAATAAACGGAAGATAGTTAAAAATACGTTTTAATACAGAGGGGTTTGACTCAGTCAAACAGCTGTGTTCATTACGTTGATAGAAATAAACACATGGCTGAGAAAAATGGCCTGCTTAGATGATACAAGGCTACTGCATAAACGTTGCGACTGCCTTCTGAGGACAGTGTATTTTGACTCCATTGATACATTGATAGGACAGTATAAGAACAAGAATAAAGGTTGGCACATTGCGCCCTCTGGCGTTGTCCCACGATCGCGACAGAGCTTCCGCCACTGCTTACGCAAATTCCGGTTGTGCAGCAGCCATTTTGTCTGTTCGGTCAAGTCTACCCCGGCGGTTAGAAAAATCGAGTTCCACCCTGGGAAACAAAATAAATGTTCCCGTTATGTTTCGGATTAACTATATCCTTCACCCATGTGCCGTATATATAAAAAAATACGTCTAGTGAACAATCCGAAGAAGGTCAACGTCTAAGGAATTTATCATAGTCGGAGCGGGGAACCGCTGAGCTTTTTGGGCCATGTCGTCCGAAGAAAGCTACTTGGCTATCATTCGCTATCTGACGGATGAGCGGGAGCCGTACGCGCCGGGTACACCCGGCAACACCAAGAGGAAAATACGGAAGGCGGCCGCCTGCTACGTCGTCCGCGACGGCACGTTGTTTTACCAGAGGCGGCAGAAGGGCCAGAACGTGTTCTCCGAGCTGGAGGTGGTGCTGGAGGACAGCCGCAGGAGGGAACTTATCGACGAGGCGCACATCCCGACAGAAGGAGGGGAGCACCTCAACCAGCAGCTCACCTGGGAGGCCCTCTCCCAGAAGTACTGGTGGAGAGGTAACGTTTTTATTTTATTTCTTTGTTTTTTGTTTTTTGTTTTTTTTTAATTAATTTTGTAAGCGCCCTGTGGCCTGGCTGCTGCGGCTCTGTGTGTTCACGGCTGGCTGCAGCTAGTAGCTAGCTTGCCACGGTTAGCCGAGGAGCCGCTGTAAACAAACGATCATACGCCACAGTCCGCGGTCATTGACGGAGGTGTGCTCCATGTCGCCACCAAGCGTTCGTTGAACGCAATTTCCCCCGCTGCGTGTAAACGTTTAGTCAGATACAGTGTTCTTTCTTTTAAAAAGCCGTTTGAAATCTGTACGGAGGCGGGCAGATTGCTAGGTATTTTATTTACGCATTTTCCCTGCGTGCCACAAGTGAAGGACAGACCGGAAGTTGTTGAATCCGGCCTGGTGGTTCTCTAACGTTATTGGCACGAAGATGCATAGACGGACCGGATGTTGATTGAATTCCACTCAACGGTCGGAAATGCGGGCTTTTCGCTTGCTTGCTTGTCTTCTTTAGCTGTCTCATTGCACTGCTTGCCTGATCTCAATAAATTAGCATTTAAATATCATAAATGCATTTTTTCCCCTAAAGCGTCGAGAAATTCGACAGGTTGTGAATGTTATATGCCCAACAACTGCAATATAATTCAGTTAATTACAAGTGTCCTAACAATAATCTGTTTTCATCCAGTCATTCACCTCCCTGGATATAGAAACTTACATCCTTCGATCCCCCTTTTCCAGAAGTGTGTGCTAAAGTTACAATGTCGATGCCTACCTTGAAATGCTTTTAGCTACTCCAACCTTCCCCTTCCAAACATGTGCAAGATCCAACAAAAAGTCGGCATTAACAAACTTTTTGTTTGTCCTTTTTGGTATGACTGACAATAAACAGTGTGTTAATTATTAGTTAATAATATAGTTTCCTGCGCATGTAAAGAATTTTTGGTGGGAAATATCGCAAGGTTGCTTCATCTGAATCTGGGCTGAAAAATAAAATTCAGAGAGTTGGGATTAATATCTACATTCTTTCTATATTACTTAGATTTTTTTTTACACAGTTTAAATGAGTGGTTTAAGTCCGGGTTCTGTGGTGCCCCCAGGTATCCTGAAGCAGGTCAAAGACCACCTCAGAGAGTGCAGTTCTTGCCAGAGCAGACGGGGAGCTGAAGATGGCTCCGGGACTCGGCTCTACTGCCGGCTGGGGAGACACAAGTCGAAAGAAGAGGAGGAGGACGAGGAGGACCATGAAGACGAGACCGAAGATGGTTTTTTCTTGTCCACCTCACCGTCCCATGCCAGGCTGTCCAAAGCGACGTCCAAACACGAGCTGGTCTTTGTAAGTTTGTTTTCCTGGTTTTCTCTTCCTCTTCCTCTTCCTTCTCTTCCACCTCCTCCTCGCCTCCTTCAGAGATGTCGTTTTGCTCCTGTGTCCCGCTGAGGTTCGAAATCTCTGTTGCTGTGTCTGCTGCAGGTGGACAGCAAGGGCGAGGTGAGCCAGTTCTTGTCCAAGCACAGCCGAACCATGATGGACAAACTCAACACGCAGCGACTCAACAACCAGTTCTGCGATATCACCCTGCTGATCGAGGGCGAGGAATTCCGGGCGCACAAAGCCGTCCTGGCGGCGTGCAGCGAATACTTCCACGAACTCTTTTTGGAGAAGGGGGCGGCGTCCACGCACGAAGCTGTGGTCGACCTCTTTGGTGAGTGAGACTGAGGTTCTTTGCCGTTTTACTTTTATTTGATTATTTCTTTTCCTCGCTCGGCCACTCACGCTCGCTCTCCCCCCTCCAGGCTTCAACAAATCCACCTTCCTCCCCCTGCTGGAGTTTGCGTACACGTCCATGCTGACGTTCAACTTCAGCATCATGGCGGACATCGCCAACCTTGCTCGCCACCTGCTGATGAAGGAGGTGCTGCAGTTGTGCGAGTTTGTGCACAAGCAGGTGGAGGAGCAGAAGCTGGACGTCTACCAGAAGGGGGACGTGCACACGGTGCTGTCGGACCAGCAGGCCGCCGAGGAGGGCCTGGCGGCCGAGGAGGGCGCCTACGTGGTGGCCATACAGGGCGACGGCAGCGCCGTGGTCACCCAGGGCGGCGCCGCCGTCACGGGTGAGTCCATCGCGTTCGTCGCCACCCCGGAGGAGGCCTTCGCCCAGCAGCCTGTCGTCGTGGCGGCGCCGGTCGTCGCCGAGGTCGCTCACGGCGAGGACGGCAAGCACGAGGGAACCGTCACCCTCATCGCCGACGGCCCCGAGGGCGAGACCATGACCGTGGTCACCCACAGCGGCCAGGCGGGAGCCAGCGAGTCCCTGGCCATGGTGTCGGCTTGTCTCGCCATGGAGCAGCCGCAGGGGCCCGAGGGCACCGCCTACGTCATCAGCGTCGACCAGGAGCAGGTGGGCGCCACCGAGGTCGCTTCGCTCGCGGCACCTGAAGTGGCGGCAGTGGCGGTGCCCCCGCAGGAGGAGGCGGCGCCAGCGCTGGCTGAGTCGGCGCCTACGCCGGTGAAACGCAAGCGAGGGCGTCCGGCCAAAGTGAAGAAGGAGCCGTTGGAGGTCAAGGAGGTCAAGGAGGTTTCGCCGCCGGAGGAGGAGTGGATCCCCGACGATGCCCCCGCCGACAGACAGGAAGTGATGTCGGACGACTCGAGCAGGAGGCGGCTCCGGCAGCGCTCCATGGCCGAGGGCGGCTACGCCCGTCTGCACATGGGGCTCGAGAACGAAGAGGAAGAGAAGAAAGTTGCGACGCCGCCCCGTGTGGTCGCCCCAAAGGTAGCTGGGAAAATTCACACAACCAGTCTGGACTTTTGTTCAAAGTAAAACACGGTGCATTCAACTCAATACATCTATTGTCACTGCACAGCAGTACGAGATTATGTGCTACTTATACAGTCAGTGAAAATATACATACAAGCCAACCACGTTATAAAACATGGAATATGCTGGTAAAAAGAGAGAATGTCCATCCATCCATTTTCAATACCTGCTTCTTCCTGCACTCAGGTTCATGGTGGTCAGCTGGAGCCCCTCCCACACAGAATGTGACGCAGGAAAAAAATAAATAAAGCAAATTTGGTGCTTTTGTTTCTTTGTTTTCTAGGTGGGTTTCAGGACAGGAAAGAGGGGCCGACCGCCCAAGCATCCAGTGGAGATTCCAGCTGAAGTTCAAGCAGCAGCAGCAGCGGTGGGGGCGGAGTCAGGGCTAGCCGCCGCGGACAGTGTGGAGATGGAAGACGCCGCCGCCGCCGCCGTCGCTGCTGAGACGACCGTCCCTTCGTCCGACGGCGAAGGCGCGCAGGTCCAAACGCCGGCGCAGAGCGGCGGCACGGAGGGAGAGCACACCTGCTCCGAGTGCGGCGCCTCCTTCCCCAGACGCTACCTGCTCATCATGCACACGCTGAAGCACGAGAAGGCCCGCGGCTACAAGTGCAGCGTGAGTTTGCCTTTGTTTTTTTTCCTTTCGGCTCCCTCTTGTGGTGGGGGGGGAAGAAAACGTCCTGACCGGCTCCCGCCGTGTTTCCTCTGTGGCAGCTGTGCAGCAAAGAGTTCCAGTACCCGGCCTCGCTGCGGGCCCACTTGGCGCGACACAAGCAGCAGAGCAGCCAGCGGGCGCCGCTCGGCAAGGCGCCGCCGGGCGACAACGACCTGGACGAGCGGGCGCTGTCGCCGCACACCAAGCGGGAGTTTGTGTGCGACATCTGCGGCAAGACGCTGCCCAAGCTGTACTCGCTGAGGATCCACATGCTGAACCACACGGGCGTGCGGCCGCACTCGTGCAAGGTGTGCGACAAGACCTTCGCCCACAAGCACAGCTTGAAGATGCACCGGGCGCTGCACGACGCCACCAAGCAGTTCCAGTGCGAGTACTGCCAGAAGTGCTTTGTCAGCAAGCGCAGCATGGAGGAGCACACCAGCATGCACACAGGTCGGTGCGCAACATCAGCAGATGCCTTGTATCTATCTGACTGTTCTGTTGTTGTTGTTTTCGTTGTTGTTGTTGTTGTGTATCTGTTGTAGCTGACGATGAAATTCGGCTTTAGCTGTGGTTAGGGGTTTTTTCAAACATGCGTGTTGGTTACACATGAGTACGTCACATATTTACAATTTCACAGTCTACTCTACCGTTCAGTGCATTTCTACATTGAACTCTGTTATAACCAGTTTTATGAGATAATGAGCTTGAATGCTCCGTGATCATTGTGAGTGCATGAAAATCAGTCAAGATGTGCTTAAAAAGTATGGGAGCCGTGTAGTGTATAATGAAAACCATTTCCAGTCCTAATTACAAGTGATTGAGAGAATTCCAACTGAGCAAAATTCTGTTTGGACGCGCTAAAGGTCGGCTGCTTTAAAGAGCCTGAACTATCAACGCCTGGTTGAGCCCTCTGTCAGTGCGGTCTACAACTCCCATCAGTATAGGGTCCGGGGCCCTCTGTTAAGTGGCCGTGCGGTCCCTGTATGATCGGAGCAGGAGTCTGGTTCGCATTGCCGGCAGTAAGTCAGACTTGTTCCCAGTGCGTGTTGGACTCCGGCAGGGCTGCCCTTTGTCACCGGTTCTGTTCATCACTTTCATGGACAGAATTTCTAGGCGCAGCCAGGGGCCGGAGGGAGTCCGGTTCGGGAACCACATGATTGCGTCTCTGCTGTTTGCAGATGATGTGGTCATGTCGGCTTCATCGAGCCAGGACCTCCAACGTGCGCTGGGGCGGTTTGCAGCCGAGTGTGAAGCGGCTGGGATGAGAATCAGCACCTCCAAGTCCGAGGCCATGGTTCTCGACCGGAAAAAGGTGGTTTGCCCTCTCCGGGTCGGTGGGGGGATCCTGCCTCAGGTGGAGGAGTTCAAGTATCTCGGGGTCTTGTTCACGAGTGAGGGGAGGATGGAGCGTGAGATCGACGGGCGGATCGGTGCGGCGGCTGCAGTGATGCGGTCGCTGTACCGGTCCGTCGTGGTGAAGAAGGAGCTCAGCCGAAAGGCGAGGCTCTCGATTTACCGGTCGATCTACGTTCCCACCCTCACCTTTGCTCACAAGCTTTTGGGCAGTGACCGAAAGAACGAGATCGCGAATACAAGCGGCCGAAATGAGTTTCCTCCGCAGGGTGGCTGGGCGTACCCTGAGGGACAGGGTGAGAAGCTCGGCCACCCGGGAGGAGCTCGGAGTAGAGCCGCTGCTCCTCCGCATCGAAAGACTCCGGGCGGCCAGGCTGAACACACAAGAAAAATACCGCCGACTGTACCAAGCCATCGACGACAATCACGCTGAGGCAGAGCTACGCACAAGACGGCAAAAATCGCTCAGCCATCTTCACAACTAAACACGCACACCACCTACTAGAACCGTGACAAAAAAGAAATGGCGGTTGGGTTTTCGCGGAGAGTCGCTCTCACCTTTCGTCAGAAAGTCTGAGCCAATCAGTGCCCTGCTCGTCGCTACGTCACCACTAAACTCGCTTCGTCTTGCTTGGCCCCTCAACGATAGAGGTACCAAAACAGCGCCCCCTACAACCGTGTAGCGGGCCAGTGCAAACACCCTAACACCGTACCGTACCGTGGCGAGGCCAGGCAATGGCAACACGCCCTATGTCTCCCGGCTGGCCTGGGAACGCTTTGGGGTCCCGCCGGATGAGCTGGAGGAGGTGACTGGGGCCGGGAAGTCTGGGCAGCTCTGCTGCGGTAGAAGAAGCAAGCAAGCAAGCCAGCAAGCAAGCAACTGTCAAAGCCGTCCCATATGTGGCAGCACCTCCTCACCAGTAATGTTCTTGGAGCATTCCATGAGATTATTTCATGAAGCTGCTTATAATGGAGTTCAATACAGAAATCTTTAGAATGGTGGTGTAAGTGTTCTACACGGTATTTTGAATTATTTTGTTGAAGTGTGAGCCAAAGGATGTTTTCAAACTTGTGCTGAATGAAATTTATTTTTCTTTGCGAGACGATTGTACACGTGCAGCATCCTAACGTTTTCCTTTAAAAAAAAAAAAAAAAAATTCTCTGACAGGAGAATCAAAGTATCTATGCAACACGTGCGGCACGACCTTCCACCGAGCTTCGGCCCTGAGCAAACACCTGAAGAAGCACCAGCCCAAGCCCACCATCCGGCCGTTCGCCTGCACTCAGTGAGTCTCAGCTTCGGCATCAAACCTTTTCACGGGGCCAGCAAAAAAAAAAACAACAACTGTTTTTTTTTTTTTGTTTTTGTTTTTTCCCACTTGGCCTGCAGCTGTGACAAGAAGTTCTTCGAAGCCAAAGATCTCCAGCAGCACATGAACAAACACATGGGCCTGAAGCCCTTCCAGTGCCAGGCGTGCGGGAAGTGCTACAGCTGGAAGAAGGACTGGTACTCGCACGTCAAGTCGCACAGCGTGGCCGAGCCCTACAAGTGAGCCCCAGGCCTCCGTCGCTGCAGCGGTTTGCAGTAACAGGTTTTCCTTTTAAAGAGAAAAAATGCAGAGGACGATGCCGCTTGTACTGGCCTCCCAACAGCCCCTGATTGGTTGCATTTTGTCCCTAAAATTTGAGACTGGCTTCTCTCACCTGTACAACCGGTGCATTTGCCATTTCAAATTTTTTTGTTGTCAAACTTTGGATTCATTTGCCAATCAGAAGTTTGTGAAATTACAACAGAGTTGATTCTGTCTTTATTATCAAAGTATTTATTAGTAATACAATGAAAATAAGAGGAATTATGAAGATTTACTATGCAAGTCCATTCACAGTGTGCCCACCTAGAATTTTAAATGAGGGCCCACTGTGTTCCTAGTGAAGAAGGTTAGCCCTGCTGTAGTTGAAACATTGTGTGAAAATCATTTCAAAACAGAGCAACAGCAAAAACAATGTCTCACACACCCCCTAGTGGTGAGATGGTGTATATTTCCAAATCTGTATATCAGAAAAAAGCAGAGGAGGTCTTGGCTTCATGGTCAGGACAAAGAACATCATTTTGCCTCCATCTCATTGTATAATCTAATGTATAAAGTAGGGATGTTAACAATTAATCGATTATCGATTAATCATCGATTAAGAATTCATTCAGTTAAATTGAATTAGTCGCAATTAATTGAAACAGTTTTACACTGTTTTTTATTTGGTAAATTGCGTGGCGTATAAATGTATATCCAGGACAAGTTTTAAACAGTTTTAAACTTTTAAACAGAGGATACGCGTTTAAGGTGTTTTTACTTAAGGGTTAAATATTGTGTTCCCTAAACATTTTTCATTGTAAAATTTAGGTTCTCAGGAAAAACCATAGCTTATCAATTAATCGTTAATCGATCGATAAGGTCAATCAACTAATGATTAATGAATTAGTTGCATCCCTAGTATAAAGTTATAGAAAATTAAATACACAAAAAGCAAAATATGAATCAATAACATTGACGAGGTCATGGACTTTATTTACCCGGTGTGTATTGTTATGTTCAATATTCAATATATTGAACACATTAATAATCTTATTATTATTATGTAATATTGAAGCGCAGTCGTTGTCCTGTTTCTGCTGGTTAGCAGTTTGGGTAAAACAGACGTTAAGAAAAGGTTGAAGCCACTTAATGAGAAATCACCGATGATTGACAGAACAGAAGTGTTAGTGACTTGCGTGTGTTGCCGCCCCTCCCCCCTCCGTGCAGGTGTAACGTGTGTGGGAAGGAGTTCTACGAGAAGGCCCTGTACAGGCGGCACGTGAAGAAGGCCACGCACGGCAAGAAGGGCCGCGTGAAGCAGAACCTGGAGCGCGAGTGCGAGCAGTGCGGCAGGAAGTTCACCCAGCTGCGGGAGTACCGGCGCCACGTCAACAACCACCAGGGTGAGCTGATGAGCCTAACCTAACCCCTATCTATCTATAAGAGCAAACAAAAGTTATTGGCTCTTCAAATATTTACGCTTTAATACTCGTTGTGTTCAAACTTGAAGTCTTCTGTCCTCCTCTTGGAATCCTTGCTGAATAGATCCTGCAAATAGCAATGTTTTTGTCATCTTCTGCTGCTGAGAAAAACAACCATGTAATTAGGCAGGCAGTGATGGGACCAGGCTTGCGTCCTGCTAGTAAGGTGCGATAGATGACGTTAACCAGACCGTCATGGCCTGTTTTGGGGCTACTCAGCCTGCAAACATTTCCCGTAATTTCATTCATTTATCGGATCTGTTTATCAGGAAAATGTACCTGTACCGGCTCAATAAAAAAATGACGTAATTTACCCCCAAATTGGCCGATATTTTATCGGCCCAATAAAATTGTGCACCCTTAACATTAATAGAAGTGTACACTCGCAGTACAATAAAAGTAATTTGATTTACTTACCTATTGAACGGTAGTTATTTATATAATATATAATAATAAACATGGACAGGGGTCTTGCTCCTGCTCCTGCTGCTACCTGGCACCACCATGTGTCTAAGGAAGTCCGGTGTGGACAGTCCAGGTCGCCTGACATCGCATTTCGTATTTAGGGTGAATGCTCGCGTCCTCGAATAAACCGACAGCGAAGAAGGTGGACTAGGCATCCAGGTTTGGGTGCGCAGGCCACCGTAGCTCACTGGCAAGCTCAGGAAGGGGAGGGAGAGTGAAAGAGCACTGCATTCTTAAATGGAACCACTTGAAGTCACGGTTTCTTCTCCAAAATCTCCAAATATGAAACACTTAAGCTCTAATAGTCAATTTTACCGATTCATTGCTGCAGCGCTACATTCATTTTTACACAAAACTAGTTTTCTAAAATGTTGTGAAAGAATTTCCACCGTCACCCAAAATTTCTTCTCTCTCTCTCTCTCTCTCTCTCTCTCTCTCTCTCTCTCTCTCTCTCTCTCGTGTAGGCGTGAAGCCGTTCGAGTGCCTCACCTGCGGCGTGGCCTGGGCCGACGCCCGCTCCCTCAAGCGCCACGTGCGCACCCACACGGGCGAGCGGCCGTACGTGTGCCCCATGTGCAACGAGGCGCACATCGACGCGCGCACCCTCCGCAAGCACATGGCCAAGTACCACAGCGACAACCTGCCGGGCAAGATCATGCTGGAGAAGGACACGCTGCAGTTCCACAACCAGGGCACGCAGGTGGAGCACGCCGTCAGCATCCTGGCGTCGGAGCTGCCGCCCGAGCTGCGGCCGGCCCAGGAGCCGCCCTCGGAGCAGATCGAGACGGTGCTCATCACCGAGGAGACGGTGGAGGCGGTGCACGCGGTGCAGGCCGCCGAGGCGGCGGTGCAGGTGCAGGTGGCGGCGGCGGCGGCGGCGGCGGCCGAGGGCTCCATGGCGACGCTCTCCGACCAGGGCATCATGCAGGTGGTGAACTATGTGCTGGCGCAGCAGGCGCTCACCGGCGGCAAGGAGGAGGACGCGCCCGAGGTCATCCAGACCATGGAGCTGGAGGTGGCCCACGTGGCCGAGGTGGAGTGACTGGAGCCCACCTGATGGCTGACTGACTGACCGACTGTTGTGTTGTTGGATCTCACACAGTTTGTTGTACAAAGAGGCACCGGAGTGTGAAGATGAAGACGTTTTTCTTTCTCCTCCCCATTCCCCCAATTAATATAAATGATGTTGGAGAATTGTCAGTGGGATGGCGGGATGTTGCCCCACCCACTCCAGGAAGTGTTGTGTTGTCACATCCTGTTACAGGTGTATGTTCTGTTTAAAGTAATGTGCTTACATAATAAGCTACAGGTTAATGCACTTGGACTTTGAAAAGAAACAATAAAAGTAGAAATAATGACAACAGGCGCTTCTGCGTCGTCTCCTTTTTGAGCCCCTTTGCCTCCCTCTAGTGGTGGTTCGGTGAACAAGCAGTTTTCAATAGCAAGAGTTGAGTGGATTTTCTCTGTGTCTGCTTTGGGTCTTTCCGGGTTCTCCGGCTTCCTCCCACAGTCCAAAAACATGCGCGTGAGGAAAATGAGGAACTCTGACCTCTCAGTAGGTGTGTATGTGTGAGTGTGAATGTACTGTTTGTCTTTCTGTGATTTCTGATGATTTCACATTTACGTTTCTGTGACCTCCCTCTATCCTTGGGTTTGGGGCTTTGTTGATGATTAGGATTGAGTTTAGAGTTCGAATGTTAGAGTTAGGACAAAGTTTACATTGTTCAACCCAATTACTCAAGTACAATTTGTAATTTCTGTAGTTTGCTGGATGGTGAAAAACACCTGAATATGTGACCTCAGAGATAGGAGAGGAAGTGAGGGAAGAAGGAAATGGACATATTATTGTTTTTGTTTTTTTTAAATTGGTCACATCAAATTAAAGTATTTTAATTTATATCAAACTCTGCAAAGCTGACCTGGGCTATCTGTTCTGATATTAAAACGTGTGCGTCTTCTCCTTTTCTTTGAATGAATGTTCATTCTTTTTTGCAAGTCTATAAAATGACTTTCTTGCAGCATTTGAAAAGTCAACTCATCCATTTTCTTTTCTCGCAGATGATGATGATTAAAGGTTAAGTGGAAGAGCCACAAATAATCTGAGACTGGAGCATAGACATGATGGATATTTATTTCAATTATATGAAAATACCCTCAGCATATTGCGACATATTTACAACACATTGTATAAAAATATGAAAATAGCAGGTTTTCTGCTGTAAAAACAATCCCAGACTACTTCCCCATTTGCCTGTAGAGGTTTGTGCATGTGCACGTTTCGCTCTGAGCATTTTTTTATGTACGCCTTTTTTTTTTTTTATAAAAAAACCCAAACATAAACAAAACTATACAAATTTATATACATTTGTACTAAAGGTTTGCTTGGCAGTTATCAAATGAAAGACCTCTACCATACATGCTTCTTGAAAGTTAACCTTTTTTTAAACGGCAAAAAGCCACCAACACAAACACACAAACACACACAATCAGTCATATTGCTGTACTGAAAAACACTGGTTGATAGAGCATCTGTCAACACAATTAATCATCTGATGTGACAAAGTGATGCGTTGGTCTCATAAAAGACTTAAAAAATACAGCATAATTAAAACACAAAACAATAACAACATAGTTTTAATTAATTAATGAAAATAATACTTCTGACAGGAAATGTTTGAAATGTATACAATCACTGCTGACTTGTGCCACATGTGAAACTACCAGTGTATGTAAGTGACAGTGGTTAAAAACTTTGCCATCGATTTGAAAAATAAAAGAAACAGAAAAAAGTAAAGAGACACTGGAGCTGCGGCCTGTGGCAGAAACAGAAGCCCAACTAAACCCTCTAGAAACGGAAGCCATAATAATGCTCTACAATGGGAATGAACACTTGAATGAAAAACAAAAAACAAAAAACAAAAAAATCAAGGCCACCTTGAAATCTCAGGATTTCTTAAGTGCTCTCAAGAAACTTAATTAAATGCGAAAAACAAAAACCCTTGTTGCAGGACAGTTTATGCTTCCAAAGAGGGGAACGACAAGCAGAGAACAAAAATGACTGAAAATAAGTGCAAAGTTTATTTGAATATGCAATCATCATTTGCTCTTAAATTCCGTAAAAAAAAAAAAAAAATCCAAAAGATGCAATAAAGAACCAAAAAGAAATGTTCCACCAGCAGGTGTGAAATGACAGACGGTGGCGTGGGGTGGTGGCGGCGGCGGCCTCACTCGCCCTCCTCCTTGATGCGCTGCTGCTTGTTGCGGCGCGAGTCGAGGTCGAAGGAGAAGTCGGACCACTCGTCGCGCGGCGGGAAGGAGATGGTCTGGCGCAGCGTGAAGCGCACGGCGTCGATGACGCGCTCGCCGCGCGCCTCCGACGAGCCCATGCTGACGGTGGAGGCGCCGCTGGTGGTGCGCACGATGTGCGGGGGAGGGGAGAAGTCCATGGCCTGCCGGTGCTCCATGATGCCCTTCCAGATGATGTGCTGGAACTCGGCGGGGATCTTCAGCCGGGACAGGTCCTAGTGGGCACGACACAGGAGGGGGGGGGAGGGAGGCAGGGGCGTTAGTAAGCGTCTGGAGGGGCAGGGGGGCGGAGCCTCTCTCTCTTTCTCTCTCACCATCTACTGACTGCTGTTGGAAAGGCAGGGGCTCACCTCCATGTTATAGTTCTCTATCTGGTAGATGTTTGTTAGGCCTTGTGCTGTGAAGTAGTCCAGGCAGCCGGCGCAGCCCAGCCGTATGAGAAAGCTGCAAAGAGAACAGAAGAGAGGGCACCCAGTCAGGCTCAGCACAACAGCACAACAGCCAATCAGCTCCCACCGACATGTCGGATGTTTGATTCTTCTCCTCATGAGGTTTTTTTTTAATGTTAAATCTATCGTAGTTCCTCCAACATGAAGATTAAAGATCCCACATTCTGCCTATTTCTTTTTTAGATCGTTTAGATCTGTTTTTCATCCCAGCCTATAGTAGAGCCTCTTATGATGTAGCATTAAAATAAACTAGGGCTGTCAGTTGATTCAGTTGTTAATTGCGATTAATCGCATAGTGTCCTGAGTTAACTCGCGATTAATCACAAATTAATTGCATTATTTTTTTCTTACCCTGCTTAACAAGATATTTATTGTGTTTCTTATACTCTCGGAAAAAATGGAGAAGACAATAATAATTCCTTTGTTCCAAAACGATTACATACTTATACTGTCCAGATCTCCCTCCCGCCAAAAAAAAAAAACAACACCTCAAATCTTGAGGTATTCTCAAGCCATGATCGCATTTAGCAATTGCGGTATTTTATTTTTTTTTTTTAAATTAACCAGATTCTCACGTGTTTCTTTGAGTGACTTCCTGTCCAGATGAACGCGGATCGCTCGCGGCTCGCGCACAAAATAAAACAGACGGCGAACGATCGCTGCACGGCGCGAGGCGGCCGCGGAGGTGCGCGCCGCTTCGAGTTTGCCGTGAACGACGCCTTTGGTTAAAAAGGGCGCCGACAGGAAGCGGGCTACGTTCCGCGGCTATTCGCGGCCAGCGTAAACCCGGCATGAACAGGAGGGATGCGGCTCGTGCGCGAGCTTCGCGGTGCTTCCTCCGTATAGTGCCGTTCAGAGGAGTTTGAGTTAACGCGCGTTAACTTCGACAGCCCTAAAATAGACACAAATAAACAACAGATCTCCAGAAAACAGCTAATTTAGCCCCCTGTTTACAGCCCCCCCCCGGCTAAAACTTTGATGGACCTTGTTTGGCAAAAGGAAAGTTTTTAGAGGGCCTGGCCAGCACCGGGTGGGCGACGCTGTCAATCAATGTAGCAGAGGTGACGGTGGCGCTGCTCTTTGTGACATCACAAAGGGGCCGCCCTCCAGGACCGAGCGTGATTGCACACTCTCTCTCTCTCTCTCTCTCTCCCTCTCTCTCTCTCTCTGAACAGTTGGAGCGAGCAGCAGAAGTTAGCGGACGGACGGATGGACCAACTAGCGACACAAGGTGGGACCTTTAAAAAGCGGCGAGAGCCGCTCTGATTGGTTCTCCCAGCCCGACCCGGCGGACTGGGGTGTGTGTGCGGGCGGGCGAGGTACCTGGAGATGCTGCTGTCCATGGGGTATGGAGGAGGGGGCGTACAGTGCGAGGAGGGCACCAGGGGGAGCTGTGGCTGCAGTGCGTGTGTGGGACTCAGTGAGCTCATGTCAGCGCTCATGGGGAGGTGAGTGCCCATCATGGGAGACACTGCAGAGACAAGAGGAGCTGCGCTCAGCTCAGCGTCACCTGTGTGTGTGTGTGTGTGTGTGTGTGTGTGTGTGTGTGTGTCACATGACACATCGTCCTGGGGGTGGAGGTGGGGGAGGGAGGGGGTTACATTCTTTATAAGCTGTCTAAGCCCCGCCCCCTCCCACCGGCCTGCCCAGACATGCGGCACTGATCAGGGTACAACTACGCCCAGGAGGGACGGCTGGGTGCGGTGTGTGAGTGTGTGTGTGTGTGTCTGGGGCGGGGCCCCACTTACTGTCAGTCAGGCCTCCAGACATGCTGGACGGGGTGAGGGTGTTCCTCTGGTGGGGGTTCATCAGCTGGCTGACGGACGGCAGCTTGTTCACCTTGCCGTGGGTGGGGGAGCAGGAGCCGTAGGAGGGCTGGGGGGGCGCCGACGTCCTGGTGGTGGGAGGGGAGGTTAGAGGCTGCTGACTTCAGCACAGACACCAGGGAGCATCAGCGTCTCCGTGGTTTTCTCATCCCTCGGTCTCAATTCAAGAGGAAAGTGTCACGCAAAGGACTCGATTCACGCACAACAAAAAAGCACTTTTATTACATCACAACGGAGCAGACACAAGAACACCACTTTCGGACACTGTTTGAAAATCTGTTTCCAACAGAAAAGAGTGCAAATTACATGTTGGCCGACTGTCCCGCAGTGACTTTACAAAACATGACCAGCATCAACACCCCAGCAAAAATCCAAAAGCTAAAAAGTTCTCTCAGTTGAATCAGTTCATGATCAGCCCACCACCAGCAAGAGAGAAGTTGTGAGACCAGCTCAGAATCCGTCGGTCAAGGGGAAAAAAAAAGAAAAAAAAAAGGATGTAAATATTGGTTCCTGTCCAGCTTCAGCTTGTGGCTCAATGGTAGAAGTCGTGGACATTTCAAAAACGACAAAAACAAACAGGAAGGAGATGAACGGACACCAAAAAGAAAAAGAAAATGACGCATGCACTGTTTCTCTGCACAGCTTCTCTTCAGCAACCCGAGGCCCCGTCCTCCGCTTGGAGTTGCAAGAAGAGGGCCAGAAAAGAAGGAAAACCAGGAGAAAGTGAGCAGCGCTGACAGAGAGGAGGTCCGAGGAGGTCAGCGAGCAGGAGGAGGAAGAGGAGGAATGTTCAGGAGGAGTTGCAGCGCCGCCTCTGCTCTCCAGCGGGTTCCACTAGGTGGCGACCAAGACGGGTTTTAATCAGACTGAAGTGAAGAAATGGGAGAAAAAAGGGAGGAGGGAGGGAGGGAGGGAGAGAGAGAGAGAGAGAGAGAGAGAGAGAGGGAGAGAAACGGGGAATAAGAGCGACCCTCGGAGGAGTTCTGCACTGAACACAGCGTCCACAAGAGGGCAGCCTACGACCGCGGGTAACACGTTTGGTTCTCCAGAGCGTTCTGTGTGTGTGTGTGTGTGTGTGTGTGTGTGTGTGTGTGTGTGTGTGTGTGTGTGTGTGTGATTTTGCATTTACACAGGAGCGGCAGGAGAGATAAAGGACAGAAATGTTTGCAGCCGCTGACAGAAGCTTTTGTTTGGAGAAGCTGCAGTGACAACATGGGCGGAGACGCAGAGAAGAAGGTGAAGGGTGTTCCAGCAGCCAGCCTGGTATATAACCTCGACTTTGAGCGGCTTGATTTCTACCCAAACATGCGGGGCTGAACACTTTTAGGAAAAAGAGAAAAAAAAGTCATTTTTTTCATAATGGGACGGGAGGATCTGAGAATGGAGGTTTTATCTCAGCCACTCTCTCCATGGGAACCATAAGCAGTAATTATCATCACAGGCCTGTCAAACTATCATTTACACCATCTCGTCTTTTCCGTAGCTTATAGCAAAGTGGGCGTGGGGGCGGAGCCAGTGTGTGTGTGTGTGTGTGTGTGTGTATGTGCGTTTATGCAAGACATTTTTAATTACGCTCGGGCAAAGAGATGAGACGGAGCCATTGGCCTTTTTTCTTTTCCTTTTGTTTTTTTTTTTTAAAAGGCGCTGTTGTGCAAAAAAGCTGGCAGAACATCCAGAGGCGTTCACCTCCGATCTCTGCACAAAACAACATCTGTCAGAAGTCGGGGGTTGTGTGTGTTGGCGCGGGCCGAGGAGGTGAGAACCACTCATGAGACTCATAAAACAAACCTTCATCTCCACGCAGACTGGCAGCGCCACCACCAGGGAGCCGCAGCTCACGTTTAAGAGGCCGAGCTGAAGCTTTGGCTTCACGACGTTGTTTGAAACTGCGAGTTAGCTCGGCTCGCTAACGGCTAGCGGGGTGCGACGGAGGCTCGGCCACTCACTGTTTCTGCAGCAGGTTCTGCTGCTGCTGCCGGTACGACTCGATGGTGTGCTGCGGCAGGAACTGCATGAGCTCCAAGGACTCCTTGATTTTCACCAGGATCTCGTAGATCTCGCGACCTTTGATCTGCGGGCGAGCGAGAAACAGAGAGAGAGAGAGAGAGAGAGAGAGATTAATGCGAGGAATCCAGTGGGGAAACTGATTCTCGTGAAAAGCTGATCAAGTGGAGCTCAAGGAAGGAAATCGAACGTTTGCAGATCAAGAATAAAAAAAAGTGTTTTTCCTTTTTTGAAAGAAACGCTGCATCACAGTGCTATGAGTTTCACTGTTTAATTCAGGGTTTTTTTTCCCCCGGGAAACAGACGCTGCAACTCACCGGCAAACAGAAAACCTCCTCGTCTGTGGATCTTCTCTTCTTGATGGCCGACATCTGGATGCCGTGGGAGACCTGGCGGAAGGCTGCGGAGAGGCAGAAGAAGAAGAAGAACGTGAGCGCCGGCTGGACGACATCGGGCCGAGTGAGCCTCAGACAGAAGCGGCAGGGAGGTAGACAGATGGAGAGAGAGAGGGAGAGAGAGAGGGAGGGCGTCCTCCTCCTGGCAGCCCGCCACCAAAGCCCCGGCCCTACTTACGGTGCTTCGTACCCTCATTGCTCTTTGTGGCGTCCGTCACGTGCTGCTTGCGGATGCTGTCCTCGTCCGCCTTCCTGTCGCGGCCCGGGCAGGCGCAGATCCTGGCCTCGAAGCAGCGGCGGCCCAGAACCTGGCCGCTGTCACGCAGAGGGAGAGAGAAGGAGAGGGAGAGTCAGACGCCATGTGGAGGAAGAGGAGGACGAGGAAGAGGAGGAGGAGGAGACGAGGTCGACTCTTACTCTCTGGTCTCCAGCGTGACAATTATCAGGATGGGCCGCCGGTTCATGCCGCCCACGCAGCTGGAGTTGCACATGAAGTTGTAGAGTACCGTGGTGAACTCGGTGCCCACCTGAGGGCAGAGGAGGGGGGGAGGAGGAGGGGAGAGATCAGCCGGAGAAGAGCAGCAGCTACGAGGTCAGATTTGGACACGCGTTGCCACAAAATCAGGTTGTTGAGGTGTTTCTGACAGTGAGGTTTAAGGGAGTCGAGGCTCTTCGATGATCTAAATGTTTAAAAATCAGATGTAACATCAGATGTAACTTCCTGTTTAAAATCATCAGACAGGAAGCAGAATCTACAGATTTCAGCTCTTTTACGCCGTCTCTACGCTGGGCTACTGCAGCCACTGAACAGGATGTGGAGCTGCCTGGGGGCGTGGCCAGACTGATGGAGGGGGTGGGGGAGGGGGGCTCACCTGGGGGGGCTCGTAGGGCACCAGGACGCTCTGCCGCCCGGTGATGGTGTCCTCCACATACTGGGCGTGGTTGTTTCCCTCCACACGGATCAGGTGGCTGGGAGGGGCGATCTGACCTGGAGGGCGGAGGGGTGAGGGGGGGTGAGAGTGGGAGGGGTGAGGGGGGTGAGAGTGGGAGGGGCGTTAGGCCGAGAAGGAATCGTACAAAATGGATTTGGAAGAAAAACATAAAACAAACAAACAGAGTGCGGACTGACCGTCGTTGAACTCGCGGCTGAGCTCGTGGTTGGGGCAGCGCTTCACCACCTCGGTCACATGCTCCGCCTTCTTATAAACGGGCATGGCCCGCACGACGGCGCCCTGCGGGGGCTGGGTCAGCACCTTGATCTGGATGGGACACGTCTTGGCGATCTGGCAGTAGAGCTTCTTCAGGTCTGTCGAGTACTGCAGGAGAGAGAGGGAGAGAGAGAGAGAGAGAGAGAGAGAGAGAGAGAGAGAGTCCATCAAACTGAAGCTGCTGGAATTAATAAAAAACGACGACGACGACGACGACGACGAGAAAACTCCTCCAAACTACTGTCGTGTCTGCTAACTTTTCTGGGGGCTTCAACCCAATTTTTTTTTTTTTTTTTTGGAATAACATTTTATGAGCAAATTGATGTGTGGAACACCTGCTAGCCGGACACTCCTGGCATCCCTGAGGCTGAACGGGTTCACCACAAGACTGTGATTATGACCTACTTAAACAGACACACACACACACACACACACACACACACACACACACTGGGTGTAGTGGAAAAGCCCAAAGATGCCTCCCAGGGCCTGTGGGACTTCCGTGGAGCGCCGTAAAATGGACCCCCTGCAGCAGCAATTAAAGCTGCTGCTGCTGCTGCCGCCGCCGCTGCTTTTCATCTGCGGAGGAGAATCTGATGGCCGCTCATCACACAGACGAGGCTCCTTCAGAAGAGCTCTGGCAGTGCTACACAAGCAGCCACTTTGCTGCTGGAGGTTGGATGGAAATGAGTCAGGTTTGCTCCCAGACACCCCACCCAGTCCCTCTGGGGATGAGAGGGTGCAGGGTGGGGGGGGGGGGGTGAGGCTTGTTCCTCAGACAGAACTGGCTCGCCATCGACTTCCCGTCACGCCGCGACGAGGTGAAGCGGACAGATAAACGCGCTTTGGTCCCCGAAGGACGCGGGCGGCCGCTGCGTGAACGCGGGCGGCCAGTCACAGCTGCTGCCGCGAGGAAGAGGAGTGCAGAGTGGAGCCGGGGGGGGTGTGGGGGGGGAGCGACCTCTGAAGGTTAATTTTTTTTTTGTTCTGAAGTGAAGTGAAGGTTGTGAAAGGCGCTCGAGGCAGCGTTGGAGAGGAATGAAACAGGAAAAAATTCCACCTCAATTAAAAAGAGAGAGAAGGAAAAAAAAAAAAAAAAAAGGAGGAAGGGATCCCAGACGCCACCTGCACCGCCCTTTAAAACGTTACACAAACTTGGCGCGGACCAACTTTGGACTCATCAACGCAAACACTGAAAGAGCAGCACTAATGCAGGAGTGTCTGGCTGAAGCCTCCAGCAGCTGGAGAAGAAGAGAAGAAGAGAAGAAGTCTGGCTCCACCTCTGAGGCCACCTCAAATTTACCTCCACACACTGACACACACACACAAGGTCCAAAAAGACACGTTCACCCTCTTTTACATGTGATGTCATGTAAAAGAGGGTGAGCGTGTCTTTTTTTTTGGAGACACAGGGCATAAGGATATTAAGAATGATCTCTCTAGAGTAAGGATCTGAACAGCAGCACGCATCGATGTGCCACTGTTGGCTACAGTTGGTTTTCCTCTGATTGTACAAGCTAGCGCTTTGAGACGCCTCTGCTTGAAAGCTGATTGACTGACTGATAGCGCTCAGGTCGGACGGATCAGGCGGGTTGCGCGTTCGCTAGCGCATTTCCAGTTGACGCGGGGAGCAAAACTCAATCCCTGTGTCCGTCAACACAACCGCTGAACAAAAATCAAAGCAACTTCAAAAAAAAAAAAAGAAAAAAGAGGACAGAGGAGGAAGATAAATGGAAGCGGCCGTCTCCCGGCTCCTCACCCGATACCCCTCGTACGCCGCTGTCACTCAGCTAAATGAGCTGGAGAAGCCCGGCGAGGAGACGGAGCGAAAGAGAAAGAGATGAGAAAAGAAAAGAAAAAAAAGAAAAGAAAAGAAAAATAGTGGATCCGCGCGGCGCGAAAGGAACATCGGCGGTACGTGGTGTTTTTCACTAATGAAAGGTTGGCTGAGTTACTGTGGTGAAAGGTGAAGAGAAAAAAACCTTATCAGGGCTGTTGGAGGGCAGAAAAGCAAAGTTTGTTTAGATCAAATCACGCTGTTCTATCAATCACACACACACACACACACACACACACTGGGCTGTGTGTGTGCTGTTTAAAGTTTGTAGCTGCAGGGCTGGGATGGTCCCCCTCCGATCTGTGTGTGTGTGTGTGTGTGTGTGTGTGTGTGTGTGTGTGTGTTTGCTCAGCAGCGAGAGCGGGAGCCGCTGCAGAAGAAGGCGGCGGCTAAAGCTGAGAGCGCCGAGGGTGGAGGACGGCCTCCCGTTGATGGATGAGATTCAGTGGCTCACACTGGGCGCGGCGCTCAGGTGTTAACGTGTAATTATGAGCCTTTCATTGGTCACAATGTGAGTTGCGCAGCCAGCCAGCCAGCCAGCCAAACACACACACACACACACACACACACACACACACACACACACACACACACTAAGTGAGCTGCTTAATCACAATCATTTGAAAGGAAACCTTGTTTCGGAGTGTTTGTGAGGAGGTCACATGACTTGCCCGTCGGTCCAGGTGTCGGCCCGGACCAAAGACCATAACAAAACACCCGGAGCGGCTTGGAAGTGCAAACACAAGTGGCGCAAACCCTCTGTGGGGACGGGCTGGGGGGAAAAAAAAAGAGGCCGGGAGCTTCCGACATCACGGAGAGCGGTTTCTATTTTATTCTATTTTTCCTTTGATTTTCAGTTTTACAATCCGACGCCGTGCAAGCCGTACAATTTGCCCGTACGGGCGACGCTTTGTGCGTGCAACGGCGCTCTCAACAGGCGCGGCGTGTACGAACACACACGCACACGTACACACACGCACTTCCCGTGGGCTGCAGGTCGAGGCAGGCCCACAGCTGTGGCGTTCCTCTCTGGCTGACAGGCGCTGCGGGCGCAGGCACAAGTCAAGTCCCGACAAACACCGGGCCTTAAACAAGCGCTGTGTGGCGCCTCTGGTCTTGTCTCCCTCATACCTGACATGTCATGTCACGCCTGCAGCGACTCCCAGACCCGTTTAATTCGGCAATAGCGCGCAGGGGGGCTTGTTTTTTCCACCCCACCCCCTCCACTGCCCTCTTTCCTCTCTTCTCTTCAGTCGTGTTTTTCATCGTAAAAAAAAAGTGCGGGGGTTCAAAAAAGGTGGAAGTTTGGAGCAGTAACACAAACATTTATTATTCCTTCAATATATATGTTTAGATATATATATATATGTATGTATGGGATGATGATGACGAGCGGTGAGGCCTGTTCCTGAGGCCGTGCGCCGACATGCGGCATCATGTTTGTGCAGGTCGCCGCTCAAACTGGGAGGGGGAATCAGCCAATCAGGGCCATCACTGGCCATGAAAGCGAAACTAGTAACTAAACAGATTGATCCCTGTATTTGGAAAAAAGGGGTTAAACGTTTAGCCCCCCCCCACGCCCCCCGCCAAAAAAAAAAAAAGAAAAAAAAAGAAAGAGGCAGGCATTAAAGTGCCAATTATTGCCGTGTTGGCTTTGAGCTCAGCCAACACACAACACTGGTTGGTGCGCCGCGGGAGAGACGGGGGGGGGGGGCTCAGTTCCGATGATCTCCTGCCGATGACAGACTGATGTCTTCTGCCGTATTTACACAAGCAGCGAGCGCCATCCAGCTTTCTGTCAGGGTTAATCGTCGCCGCGGGAGCCGGCGAAGGAATTTTTAGGTTTGGAAATAAAAGGAGGAGGGAGAGCGAGACGGAGTGAGAGAGAGAGAGAGACGAAGAGGTAGAACACCCTTTTTGTCCTCGTTTTTATTTTTCGAGAGGGAGGGTGGGAGGGTGGGAGGGATGGAGGAGCTGAAATCTCAGAGCCCGTATTATATATATAAAAAAAAAAAAAACCTTTTCAACGCTGCCTTAGGAAAAAAGAAAGAAGGACGGAAAGAAAAAAAAATTCCCCCTCAACCTTTCTTTTTTTTTTCTTCTTCCTCCCCCCACCTGAAGCTCTGAGGGCTTGTCTCTCTCTGGCTGCGGCCGCCGGGGCGAGTCGTGACAAGCATCCTGACACAAACAAGTCTCGGCCCCATCTCGTGAGGCGTGGGACGGGCCCGCAGATGTTCCAGGGGCAAGACGAGTCTTGCCGCCTTTCGCTGGAAACACTCGTCTGTTTGAGCAACTCAAAAGGCCGGAGCGAGCGGCAGCGGCAGCGGCAGCTCCTCCTCCACCACCATCCAGCTCCAGGAGCAGCGAGTTCAGGAAGGAGGCACTCGGGTGTTTGCGCAGGTATTATCTGCAAGGGCCCTCGATCCATTACTGTAATCCCGGCGCTCCGGTCCGCAGCTCACTGCCGTCACATTCCTGCTCTCCCGCTCCTTTGACTCCGACGGTGGCGGCTAATACGCACGGCAAACACCACCAATCTTCGGGCCGCACAATGGGCCTCGTCGGTGGCCGCACAATGGGCCGCCCACCCCCCCCCCCGCGACAAGCCATTAATTAGGAGACGCAAAGGGGATGAAACAAACACACACACACACACACACACACACACACACACACGCACGCACGCATGCACGCACGCACGGCCGAACCCTCGGAGGTCGGTTGCTAGGTGTGTTTTCCTTTTTCTTCTTCTGTTTTTTTTTTTCTTTTTTACCAAATGATTAAAGAGGCCATGATGTGGGAGCAGTTCTGGGAAACGTTGACGTGTTGCACCTCTGTGTGTGTGTGTGTGTGACACAGTCATCTTAGACAGGAAGAGGTTAAGGTGTGGGGTGAGGGATTAGGTGTGTCTCCAGAAGAACAGTCATCAAAAAGCACAATACACAGTCCACTAAGTCCTGCGAAAGATCCCGCAGGCCTTTAAAAAAGACCAGCGGAGCCTCTCGGTGGGGCGGCGTCACCTTCGGGCGGGGGTAGCGGGACCGCGGGACACCTGACCCGGGATCAGCTGAAGGGGCCTCGGAGGAGAAGAGCTCAGTGTCTGACAGCGCTGCTCAGTTTTGGGGGGGGATTAAGTGGCTTTGTGATGCAGTGAAATGAGGCCTTTGAATAAATGATGGTGCACTTAATAAATCAATCAATCAATAAACCAATGATGTTGTCTCAGTGTCCTCATTTAAAACGCTTCAGAACTCATTTTTACACTTTCATTAGCGCCTGTTGTTTTTAAACATTCCCTGTTTTTCACTTTTAATTGCTTAACGGTGTTTGTGATTATTGATTCGTTTTTTTAAATTATTATTGTCATTGTATTTCTTTCTGTCCTGATTTGCAAACTAAGCTGGTTGCACCTTTTGTTTTTTTCTCGGCCTTTAGAAAAAGAAAAACACACACTTGAGTCAGCGATAATGAGCCACAATCCACCTTCCTCTCCGCTCTAAGTCGGCCCAATCAAACCAGTCTTGCATCATGTGTTGTGACGCTAGGTTGCTGCGCGCAGTCTGTTGCATCGCATGCGTCTGCGGCAGCGGCACCCAGAGAGGCGGCGGGGTGTGCCGTGAAAAACAAAACAAAAAATAACCGCGTGCTCCGAACCTGAACCTCCTCCTCCTCCTCCTCCTCCTCCTCCTCCTCCTCCCCCTCTCGGTTGCACGTCAGAGAAACACTTTTGTTTTCGGGGACGTGAAAATGAGAGGGATGACGATGCGACTGTGGGAATCGGCCAAATGTCACGGTCCCACAGTGGGGAGGCAGCAGGCGAGCGCCGAGCACTCCCCGCTGAGGGCGCTAACGGTCGCCGCCGCCGAGGCGGGAGGACGGGAGAGAGAGGAAGGTCGACCCGTGGGCCAGACTCCACTGTTTCACTCACCGTGTAATTAGTTTAAAGGCCAGAAAAGTTCCTTTCAACGTGAACGAGGGGCTCCGGTGGTTCACATCTCCCACCTCCGCCAGGGTGCATCGGCACCGTGTCACATGGCGGCGGCAGTGGCGTGCGCGTCAGACACATAAACAAGCGAGCAGGTGGGGGCTCTGATGCAACAGCTGTGCCGCCACCGCCGCCGTGCGTAATGACAGAGCAGAGGGGGAGGGGTGGCGGAGCATCACGGCCGACCCGCTCAGGGCAGCGTCACACCTGGACGGCCTGTTTGGTCTGCAACCACCTCCACGCCCCAACTACCCCCCCCCCTCCCCCCCGACAACTCTGTCATCAAGGAAGCACCAGGGAACTCTGGGAAACTGACTGAGAGCTGGTAATGTTGACCAGCTATTATCAAATATTAAGAATTATTAACAGTGCAACAGTTTGAAGCTCTTTGACTTTTCCTCTCTCATTCCAGTGAAGTACTGGGGGAGTTGGGGAGGATCAGTGGTGATTCAATGCTTTATGATTCACCGCCTCCAGATGTGGTTGTGCAACGTGGGACGTGCGGGTGACATTCACCCCTGCGGCGCTGATCAGCAGGCAGATAAGGAGCTCATGGCTGGAAGGCCCCGCCCTCGACTCCCCCCATTTACAAATCACCGGCTGGTGTGACGACACCCAGCGGGAAGAGCAGAGTCTCCGAGGGTCCCGGTTGGGTTTTGACACGTGTGGAATCATTGAGCGGGAGAAGAGTTGGTTGTCTGTTTAAATAAATACTGCAAAAGGCAGTGATGCACTAATTCTACTTTTACATTTTAATTTAGTTCCTTTGGTTGCAGCCTTCGCTGATTCACTGTTCACACTTGAAAAGAATTTCATGCAGATTTCACCAGACGCTTCAATAAATCAGTAAAACGCTCCGATGTGCAGGAACCAGCAACAAATTCACACATGAGGGACGCAGTGAAAGTAGAAAGAGAAGCATGTGGAGGTAGATGGAGGATGCACAGGAAGCTGGTTGGACAGGAGGTCTTACCGTCCAGGTGGCTGACTTGGCTGTGCTGGACTGCTGGAAGGACACGTCGAACGTGTGCGGCCCGGCGTAGTCCGTGTTGGATGGGATGGCGGGCGACGGCGACAGGGCGTCGAAGGTGGAGCTGGGCTGGGCGTAGGGCGACGGCGCCGTCACGTTGTTCTGCGCGTGGTCGTTGTTGTACGGGCTGGTGGAGGTGGAGCCGCCGTTCTGGATGTTCTGATCCATGCTGTTCAGCAGCCCCAGGTTTGTGTACTGTGACTGGGGGAGGGGGGAGGAAGAAGAAGAAGAAGAGCGTTTCCAGTCAGTATTCTGTGAAACTCGAAACCCAGTAAACAAGATTTGTTTAAAAAAAAAAACGAAAAAAAATAAAAGTGTTTTAATAACCTGTGTGGTGCATGAAACCACGACGGTGTAAATAAATCTATAAAAGCTTAAAGACCACATTTAATCACAGGATCTGTGATTACAGTGACGACTGATGGCGTTGATTGTGGAAAACACATGAGAGGAGATTGTGTTTGGATTGTTTTTACACTGCGGCTCCTCCCTGCAAGCGGCGCAACCTCAAATTTAAAGAAGCAGATTTTCAAGCTTCTCTCTGTGTTTTGACCTCAGGGGCCTCCAGGCCTCCTCCTCCTCCTCCTCCTCCTCCACCTCCTCCACAACCACCCCGACAGGAAGAACACAATCAAAGCGTCCGCCTTGAAACACCTCGGAGGAGAACGTTCGCAGCGTGCCTCTCCATTTATACTCGGCACATTCCTGGACAAGGTGCCGTGGCTGCTCTCGCCGCTCAGACGGCCGTTAATCTGGCCAGAGGCCTCCCGCGTATTTCGGGCACGGCCGCCCACAGCTGTCCGGCTCGCACCCGCTGCACCGCCAGGTGTTGGCCAGCAGCGGCCAGATGACTGGTGGAAAACAAGCTAGCTGCACTGAATTAGTGGCGGTTGCAATTACGAAACAACACACACACACACACACACACACACACACACACACACACACACACACACACAGTCAGACAGACACACCTGAGAGAGGTCAGCCGAGTCAACCTCAGCATACTTGTGCAACAGGGCCACAGGGGAGCAGCGTTTGAGTGTGTATGAGGGTCATAGAGTGAATGTGCGTGTGTGAATACTATAACCCCCCCCCACCCCCTCACCCCTCAAACCCCCCCCCCCTCCCCCCAGGAAACAATGACAATAGGGCTTAAGGAGAAGCGCTTGTCTGGGGAACAATTATGCTGGGCATGCAGGTGTTAGGAGACAAGTGCTTTGTGAAAAAGGGCACGTGCATGTGCGCGTGCACGCACGCACGCACACACACACACACAAGAGGAAAAGGTAGGGTGGGTGGGGGGGAGAAAGCACGGTGCTGCAGGGCCCCTCTAGCTTTCAGCAGGGAGGGGCTCCCCCAAAACACACACTTCCTGACAATGGAGCTAATTGCACAAGTGTATTATAAAGGGTTAAAGTCAATTAGCTGCAGAATGACCCGGTGACTCTGATCCCTGAGGAGGAGGAATAAACAAACAAACAAACAAATAAATAAATAGACGTAACAGCTCAAACCATTGTGAGACTATCTCCCGGAAGACCAGTTTATCAGTTTATCTCATCGCAATTGATTTCCTAAAAAAAATCCCATCTTGCTTCACGACGCCACTCGAGACGCCACTTCCTGGTTTTCCCATCCTGTTCCTTCTCGGGGAGGGGGGGGCCTCAAGCCATCGCAATACGGCTGATTTGTCTTTTGATCTGTGGCGCAATTGGCCGTGGCGATGACGCAGAGCGGCCCTGGAGCTGCAGGCTGTGGAGGTGGATGTGACAGGCGCCAATTATCGATGCCAAATTGTGTTTCCACACAGAGGAGCTTGACGCCGGCCAAAGATGAAACGGCAGGACGCGGAGCAGAGCGGCTGACATACAAGACTCACACATTTAAAAGAAAAGGGAAAAAAAAAAGAGAGGCTAATGCCCGTTGGCTGGGGCGACTGTGAGGATCAAAGATGAGGGATAAAGCTGTGATTGACCAGATAGTGAAGGCCCGGCGGTGGAGGCCAAAGCTAAACTCATCATGTTTTAATGTTTAATTGAGTGGAAGTGGGACATCAGGTCCGTGCCAAGGAGTCTCTCCGTTTCCCCCCAATCAGATCTTATTCCACTATAATACAGCCACCATTTAATAACCACTTGAGCCGCTCTTAAAAATTCCTTCCCTTTACAGCCGCTGCTGTGTTTGGGCCCTTTTGAGATGTCAGGCTGCTAAGCAGGAACATGGTAAATCAGCAGCTTGACATCCTCAACAGCCTCTAATAAACTTTGTCTTGGAGGGGTTTTTTTTTTCCCCCTTCTGCTGTCTGTTCCAGTCCCGGGAGCTCATTGCTTTCCCCGTAGAATAAAAAGAGGCCGAGGGTGGGGAGGAGGAAGCTTTTACAGGCCGGGGGGGGGGGAAACGGAGGCGTCTTGATTACAGTGTGGGAATCTCAATAATCCAGAATACGCGGCGAAGGGGGGGCGGGGGGGAAACAGCTCCGACAAAGCAGCAAAGGAGCTGTTGTGTTGGTTGGCCCAGTGGATGGACTAAACATGATATTCTGGCCACATGTGAGGATCCAGGGAAAACATTCTGGATCTCTGCAGCTTGTTTAATGTACCAGCCACAAGATGAGAGGATCACACGATTTGAAAGGCGTGTGAATGTGTTTTTTTTTTTTCTTTTACTGCAAGGCCACTTTGAAACATGAACCACCGTCCTGCTTGCAGGTGGTCAGAGGCACCTCCTGGTTCCTGCTGACAGGAACCAGGGTGGACCAGGCCCTAGGGGTGGGGTGGGTGGTGGTAGCAGCCAAACCCAGGCTCTCCACGGACCCCCCATCCAACCTTCCCCTCTTGTCCACGTAGCCGAGACCCCCCCACCACCACCACCACACACACACACACACACACACAGTTGACCACAGGGGAGGGAGGCGTTAAAGGCTCAGAGGGCTAAGGTGGGGCTCTACACCTTATACCTGCTGGGGTGGGCAGAGCAGGTGATTGTATCTACGTCAACACGCCATTAAAAGCAATTACGACCCCCCCCCGGACCACTGAGCAGCAGCAGCAGCCACATTCTAATGGAGCGGCGGCTCCTGGGAGGCTGCGGACGGATGAGGGGAGGGGAACCCGATACCTCGCACACAGAGGAGTCGGACACCACTTAAAGACCACCTTCCCCCCCACCCCCACCCACCAGAAGACCCCCCCCCCCCGGACAACTTGAAAGACAGCGACCTGACACACCTGCTATCTGCAACCTACAATCTGAGAATCTATCAGCGCTCACTTGGCCGGCGTTGCCCGTGGATGCAGCGGCGGCTAAAAGGCAGCGAGTCAGGAGTCGAGTCCAACTCTGAGTCACCGATTCGCTAAGCAGACATCCATCAACAGTTGAAAACTTCCAAACATTAGGGTCACACTGCACGCTTCTGCTTATATCGAAAAGGCCTCAATCGCTAAAAGTTTTCTTCCGGCTGTTGCACAGATCAATTCTGATGATTTTAAACCTAAAAAAACAAAAGAAAAAAGAAAGAGAACAAACATCCAGAATGTGACGCTGCGTTTCCTCACAAACAGAGCTGAAGGTAACCTCAGCACACAGTTCTTATCACCTCCATATCAGTTCACTTTAAAACACCCATTGGGTCATTACAACTGACCCCTGATAACACAGATTCATTAATCACAGTGTTCAAATACAACTTTTCATTTCTCATGCAGATGGCAGCGCTTAAAATGTTTGTTTTTTTTCCCGCCTCATCACTCGAACGTTTTACCATGTAAACAAAGGTACAACCAAATCAGAGCAGAAAAACACACAGCATTAATCACAAATGATCAATCTATTATTTATCTGTCTATCTTTGATTTACCAATTAAATTACAAAAGTATGAAAAAAATGCATTATCTTTCCGTCGATCTGGCAGCGAAAAAAGAGCCAATGTACCAGAAGAGTGGTAAGATGCGAGTGCACAAATCACGGTGGCTGACTGGATTCATCCGCTGCCAGACAGCAGCAGCCATTTTACAAGTAGGACACACAGTATTCAAATGGGTTTAGCGGGTGTTTACATTCCCCTGCTCACCGCCACACACACACACACACACACACACAAGTGAAAAAACTGAAAACAAAAACCTCGCGCTGAAGCATTCATGGAAATTTTTACTGTGTGGAAGGCTGTTTTTTTTTCTTCTCGTGTTTATCATTAAAAAAATTTCAAGAAAAAAAACAACATTTTTTTTTTTACCGCGGGCAAGATTTTTTTTCTTCCAGTCTTTTGTGGAGCGCTGAGGGGCACCACCGTAACATCTAGCGAACTGCGTGGACGTTGACTTGAAGGTGGCACCTGGTGGTCTTTCCACAGAACTCTGGGGGGGGGGAGCGGAGCCTCGGCGGATGCCACCGTCCTCCGACCCCCCCCGCCCCACGCGCCTCCCCCGGCAGCCTGACTTACCTCACTGTACGACGTGGTGGAGCCCGTCTCCAGGTACAACATGTTGGCGCTGAGGTTGAGCAGAGCGGCTGCTGTCTGTTCCACTGGCTCCAGGGTTCCACAAATCTCTTGCTCTCACTCTGTGAGGGAGTGACGTGAGGGGCAGATACAGAGTGGACGAGCAGAAGCTTCTATAGGAATCCACCACATGCTTTTATATACCAGGGGGGCAGCAGGGGGGAGGGGCCTGAGGAGTACCTGTCTAATACCTGAGTCCACACCCATCCCGAGAAGCTTCTTCACTTCAAAGTCTTCAGCCCTCGCAGGAGTCTGCTGCCGCCAGGAGAATCACTTCTTCCACACCGCCGCAATTTTTCAAGTAGTAATAAAAAATAAATCTCAAACTGATCGATTTTAATTTCTGCTGAAAAATAAACCTCGGTGAGGGCACTCTAAATGACGTTCGCAACTGCGGTGAACATATTCCAATGCCATTCAAAGTGACAGTATTTGCCCACTTCATTTTCACAACCACTAGAATCCTAATGGATGAGTTTTGGCCTCGGTGCAGCAGATTAAACGCTGCACCGAGGCCAGTGAGAGCCGGGGAACTCAGACGAGGAGTCAGCCACTCCAGCGCCTACTTAGCATAAGAATCGCAGCCTCTCTGCATCCCAATGTGTGTGTGTGTGTATGTGGGGGTGGGAGGTGTACCTCCGGAGGACAATCTGGCTCCTGTAGACTGCTTGTATCTATCAGAGACGACTGATGTAGATCTGTTGTGGAAACAAGTGGCTGAGGCTGAGAGCCTCGCTCACGCCGTGCAGCCGTCTCTCCAGACAGCAGTCAGCGCTCCAGTAAACCCCCCCCCACTAATTTAGCATTTCACAACACAACTCAACACAACACAACGCGGCAGGGAAAACTTCAGCAGCGGCTAAATTCTGCACTGTCGACTAAACCCCTGGTGGATTTTTGTGCTTTTAAACCAGGTCTCCTTCGCCGCAGAGTGCTGATTGTTAAACGTGCATTAAGATAACATCAGCGCATGCATATGCAAAGCTGTGTATTTAAAGATGCAATCAACTCCTGGGAAGCCGAAAATAAAATGCGGTGATACCGAGCGTGTAAACACGTGGCTGTGCTGCTGCTGTGGTGGATGACGAGGGAGGAGGACGGGTCGGCCTGCTGAGCACAATTCACTCCAGAAACTACAGAGCAGCCAGGCTGGGGGGGGGGGGTCGGGTTCTGGAGCTGCTGCCCTGTGGTCAGGATGATCTAAGAGCTGTCTGAAAACTTAAACACAACTGTGTCCTCGGGGCAGTGTCTCCAATCAGCAGCCACACCCGGCCCGGGCCCACGGGTCAGCACTGTCACAAAGGCTAATCAACACTTAAAGGAGGCCAATTCAGGAGCCCCCCCCGATCCCCCCCAACCCCTCCCCTTCCCTCTGCTCCCCCCAGGGGTCCCAGGCATCAGGGCCCGTTCACAGCACGGTAATTAGCTCTGCTAAACAAACTTATCATTATGTTAAAACAACACTGGCATGTGAGAAGAGGTTAGGGCGCAGCAGAGTGTTAGGGCACGGCTGTGGCCCAGCGCGCCGCGCCGCTCCGCTCGCTCGCTGCTTCCTGCCGTTGCTGGAGCTGCCTCCCGGACATTAACTCGGCCTCCACCTCGGAGCTGAGGTAAGCTTTCAAGTCCTTACACACTGGGAGCGAGTTCGCAAGGCGTCGGATAATTCACGTAATTCCTTTTTCTTTCCTTTCTCTCCCTCTGCCAATGCGGAGTCAGTTGACGGAGCAGTCCTCCAACGGACATTGGCCAAATTTCACTGGGTCGAATTTGTGCCCCTGGATCGCCGTGATGAACTCAGCCATCTCCTCTTGTTTCTGCCTTTTTTTTCTTTTTCTTTGTAAGCTGCGGTGAAGAAGACGGTGGTTTGTTTTACACATGTAAAACCAAACTTCTCGGTCACCACACTTTTAAATCTGTCTCGAAAAGCTTTCCAAATTATATGCACAATCAAAGGGAAACAAAAAAATATTTTATGGCAACAGGCACATAAACAGAAAAACGGTTGGTAACCGTCACTTTTTAACCAGACATTCAGTGTCTTCCACCTGCAACGCAGTGAAATCACCTGACCTATATATCCACCTGACGCACACAACATGAGCAACATGAAAAAAACAAATAATAATGATCATATAATATAATAATTTTAGCAAAACAATAAGCAGAATAAACATGTCCACTATAAACTAAGGTACGAGACATACGAAAGTCATTAATTTAATGACTGCAACACCTCTCTCAAGGACAATATTGGGTGAACCCAAAGACTTTTATTCTTTTTCTTTTTCAATCCAACCATCACCAGGACACCATCACATCAGGATGCAGTCGACTCCATCGGAAAGAGCCCCAAACTTCATTCCCCTAGCGAATTTTATACGCATTTTCATGTCGCTTATTCACGTCGCTTCGCTCGGTGTGTCAGGCCCTCAAGACCGTTTATTTTGAAATTCTGCAAGGAAAATTGATTTATATTGGATAAACTAGGCTACTTTTTGGGTGGTTATTTTGGAAAATGTGTTTTTCTTCCTGTTAATGAGACTGTTCTGAGCTCCTTATTGGTCCACACGCATCTGTTATTCACACCAGCAGGATAGGAAAACCAGAACAATTAACTGCCGTTTCTATCTCCAACTTTGTACAGCAAGTTTTTTTCTTCAGTAGTCTTAAAGCTGCCTAAAGTGAGAGACAAACACTGCCAGGGAAAGGGTTTATTAACACTATTATCGTGTAAAATAATTAATTTATTCTGACATTCCCAGCACCCTTTCATGATGCAACAGTCTGAAATGGCCACAGATACGTGGTGATGGAAACTGAGAGTTTGTTGCAGGCGGCAGCTAAAGATGTGCAGATCCACAGGCTCAGACTAAAGAGGTTTTTTTCCCTTTAATGCTTCTTTCCTTTAAGACGGACAGATTAGTTTAGTATCAGGTGTCAGGCTGCAGCGGCTGCAGACAGACAGACACCTGCCCTCGACACAACACAGTGTGCGCTACCATCCACCGCGACACACACACACACACACACACACACACATACACACACACACACACACCTTAAACCACCTTAAACCCTGCAATACTCTACTGCCAGCAAACTCTTAAATTAGTCTTTTTTTATTTATTTTATTTATTTTTCAAAGATGAATATGCATGAAATTGTTTTGTGAGCAGACTAAGTGGGAAAAAATTAAATAAATTAATTTTCTGAGCTGCAACTCTACCATCACTGGAGGTGAGGTCTTTGTACTCACAAATAAGTCTAAGAAATATTTTATTAAATAAAATAAAAATGAAAAGTCTGTTTTCCTCCTGCATAAAGAAAGATGTGTACTCAATACAATTGAAACTCCTGAAGTGGGATTGCAAAGAACAGTTGATTGTATTAAAATGTGCACCACCAGAGTCCATACAACTATGGCATCATATTACTAAGAAATGCATGATGATCTCTTATTGCTAATGTATATTGCTGCATCGTTAATTCAAACCTGCTGCACATTGCAAAAGTGCATCCATCTCAACGGCCAACCCATTGATGTCTCTCCATGTTCCTTGTTGTAAAAGAAGGAACGTCCTGAACAAAGGCGTCATGCCTTGACCTATTTACAGAGGACAGTCTAATCTCAGTCTAATGACAGCAGCTTCTCATGCACAGCCAAACTGTCAAACACCAAGCGAAGCTTTGTTTAATACGTGACTGTAACCACCCGAGCGGCCTTTGTCACTCGTCCTTTGTGCACAACAGGCTAAAGACAAACACCAACATCTGAATCTGACTTTGTGTGTCAAAACACGACTTTGGCTGAACTGCGATGCATGCAGGTAGTTTAACGCCTGTGCAAGTCAAAGAGTGTTTCCACTCAAACCAAAAGTAAGTGGTTATGCAGATGACGACGCCAGATATAATTACTACCGTTCTGAGATTTGTCTGCCTCAAACAATGTGGCTTATACGTCTTTGTTGACTGCCACTCCGAGCAAACACGCCCTTTAAGAACGGTGCCAGCAATTTAAGGCAACCTAAAAAAAAAAAAGAAAAAAAAAAATCTCCACCTAAAGGTTAACAGCTGCTGCAGAAGCATCCACACACCCACAACCGTTTTTTTAAAAGTGAATCAAGGGCAGATTTTATATCACAGTGCTACGCCTTGAAAAAACAAACAAAAAAAACTTCATGTGCTGGAGGCAAATTGGTGGAGCGTTCAAGTCAGAAAGAAAGGCTTATAAAGGTTGGGTCATTGGTGCAGAGACGACACGCTGGCTTTGGATTTTCTGATGAATAATAGTTGTTACTAATTCTTTGTTACTTTCTTACCAACTACTTCCACGACACAGCATTCTGACAGGTCGTACTTGAAAACTCGTACCGATGATTCATGCGTGCGCTTCAAAAACCCACTGTGATGAAATGTTCGAGATCCGTCCACAATAACGGAAATGATTGCGGAACAATTTGGCAGAAATTCTGACGCTGTGACAACATGGGGCTGTGATTTTAGCGTCAGCCCACAGTTTTTACTTTCTGAGGAAGACTGGCGAGGCGGAGGAGGGGGACAAAGGGGAGCGGAGGTGGAGGTGTGCTCAAGGAAAGAAGAGAGAAAAAAAAAAGAGTCAAACACAAACATGTAACTAGATCTCAGAGGAGCGGCGTGATGATTGAGTCACTCTGCTGTAAAGTTGCCTAAACTCTGTAACCCCCCCGCTTTTTTTTCCAGGATAACGGAGCCTCGTCCTTCGACGCCACGCTGCGTCCTCCACGCACAGCTGATCACAGCGTTTATCTGGGTGTAAAATCAGCTGTTTGGGGGCAGGATATAGCGTTTCTCCTGACGCTATTCCTGCCACATTCCTCCGAGTCATTCTACCCGCTCCTTTACTCACTCCCCCTCCTCACCCCCACCTTTATATAGAGGGGGCGAGTAGTGAGAGACGAGAGCCGGGACCTTTGCTGTGGAGGGAGGCAGGTGCTGCGATAAACTGTTGCCCTGCAGCTACGGCGAAAGGGGGGAGAAAAAAAAAATCCAGAAGGAAAAAGAAGAAGAAGAAGAAAAAAAAAAAGGAATTTCGGATTAAACATAAACCCCGAACAATACAAATAAGTCCCCCAGGGCACTAAACAGCGAGCTGCATTCTAGTGACTCAAGAGGAAGACACACCTCTGCACAGGGGTGTGGAGTGGCAGGAGGAAGGGGGAGGGTTTTGATGGTGGTGCTGGCGAGGGGGGATGAGAAGCAAGCCAGCACCGCGACCGCCGTGGGTGCTGCCCGTGGTGCCGTGCCAATGGGCCGCCGGTCACGCCCCCCCCCCGCCCCCCCCGCCTCTAGCGTGGAGGAAAGTGGGTGGTGGAGGTGTGGCCATTAATCACCAGTTCAAGAAGGGATCACAGCCCCCCTCAGGGGTTGTGTAGGGTAGCGTTATTCAGCGTGGTGGAAAGAAAAAAAAAAAGAGAGGAGAAATTATTTGCTATTTTTTCCGACTTGGCTGGACAACAGCATTCCTATGCTGGGAGGGGAGCGAGCGCGTTAGCGCCGAGTGGCTACACGTGCGTCTATATCGCAGGTCACACGTGCACCGTGCAATCGGACACCACGATTCAGAATGTCCTGCGTCAGTGTTTTCCCAACTGAAAATATTTTCCTGTTGTTCACAGTTACAAATAATAAATACATCTGAATCAGAGGTCAGAATGAGTGTCTCAACTTTTCTGGTGTTGTCATGGGAGAAGTGGCTGGTCCTTCCAACACGACAAGCAACCATAATTTGTTGGAGGTATTGTGGGGTTGAGTGCAATTTCATTTCTCTTGGATTAAATGGTTAATTGATGGATAATAATTATTGTATAAAATACATTAAGTCAAGTACAGAAAATAAACATAATGATTAGAGCAGGCCTCCACTGAGGCTCAGTCCCGAATTAAAAGCTGCAAGCAGCGTTTTGCGGGACTGAGCCTATGTGGCTGTCGTAGGTGGCGCTCTGGAGCAGGTCCCGCTTTCATTTTTCTTTTTATCACATGCAATAATTTTTAGGAGCCTTGACATGTGTGCAAAATTTGGTAAAAATCGAAGCATGTTAAGAGGGTCAAAATGGGGTAGAAAGTCCCCATTTTCTCTAGGTGGTGCTACTGAGCGGATTTCACTTTTTTTTCTTTCTTTTTTTTTTTTTTAAATAAATGAAATTTGGGAAGGTCTGTCCTGCTTGCAAAATTTGGTGAGTTTGTCAGGGGTCAAAATGGGGTTCAAATTTCTTTTGAAAAAAAACTTTACTTTGAAGGGTACAAGTGAAACTAGCTCACTTCTGGTTTGTCAGGGGTCAAATGTCAGAGCGTGTGAAATGTAGGTCTCTATCCAAGGAACACGTGGGTCTCAATCGGCCCTGCGATGACCTGCTCTGCTTCAGAGCTGGTCCTATCGCCGGGGCTCGTCCCGAATTAAAATGAAATGAAATGAAAAGTGCGTAGGCTACAGCAAGAACATTAATTTAACAACCTTTTTTCTTTGCCCATCAAAAAATTTGATTAAAAATCTGTGCTGCCTTTGGTGTTTTCAGTTTTACGGGTTGAAAAAAAAACAAAAACATCATTATTTATCATTATTATTATTGTTGATGCACGATTAATTGCAGAATCAAGTCATATTCTAGTCAGCCATACACTATCAACCTTCTCAGGGAGCTTTCAGTCCCTGGGGGGCCTCTCTCAAACAGCAAGAAGACAAGACGACCAGGCCCAACCGTTGGTATTTCTTTTACAAAAGCCCCGGGAAAGTCCAATACTAATATCGAAAGAAAAATCAAAAAGACTCTCTGGTATTGGGTCTTTGGAATTTACCACTAGAAGTTCCAGCAACTCAGAGTGAAAGTCTCATGATTTACTCTGCAACTGTGAATAGCATAAAATATTGCAGCGAAATAAACATTCACACCGAATGTGGGGTCCGTTGAGTCGAGTCATTCAGCCTAAAGAACGGTTATCACTATCCGGATTGAAGTCCTTCAAGTAGTTTGAAAAGAAAAAGCAAAAGAGGTACCAGTGACTTAATACTAAATCAGGAGGACAGTCTTACTGATGGCACAGACAGTTTGCATCAAATGTCTGCAGTCAGGCTGACAGTTGGAAGTGATCACCACAGCACGTTGAACCCATGTACATAACATGAAGGTCATGTTTCCTTGACTGATGAAAGCATGTGCACTCACAGTCAATGTCTCCTCAGGCTCGTGCATGGTTATGCAGTCCATGCTGATCTGGATGGTGTTCCCTGCAGATCCATCAGCCGGACTGTCGCTGAAGTTCAGCTCTATAGGTTGAACCGCGTGGATGGCAGATCTAAGTACACCAAAAAGAGAACATTTTTAACTCAACAAGGTTTTGTTTTTTTTCATGAATTTACACAGCAAAGTTGTTTGTGTGCATCGACTCACTGATCCAGCATGTCAAACAGCTGGTTGACCACATCTTGACTGAAAAGGTCAGTTGTCTCTGAGGACTGGTTCTGGGACATGGCGTTGAGGAAGGAGCTGTCTCTCCAGGACAGACAAGATGGGTCCCTCAGTCTGCAAGAAGCCAAATGCAACAGTCACCAGTGTTTGTTTTTTTTTTTCAATCCCCCCCCAAAGACATGACACGGTTTTTTACTATTCAGATAAAAATTCAAAAGTTGCAATGTCAGCAGGCAGCAGAGACATTGCCGTGCATGCACATTCGGCCACCCAGCCAGCCGAGGAGAGGAGGAGGAGGAGGAGGAGTCCCTGCTGGCAGCTATTCATAAAAGAGAACTCCCATTGTGAAGAAGTCAGCCTGCATAATGCAGAATATTTGTACTACACATAATGGTGATTATGCACCATTCAGGCGCAGGCACTTTGACCTGCTCCCCTGAAACATTACACCTGCCTCACAGCGCAGCCTGCCATTGTTCCCACTGAAGTGGCACACGCTGCAGTCTGAGGCTGCCGGAATCCCCCCCCCCCCTCCCCAAGTCTATATGATAGCACTGCTGTAACTTCTGGTATGTGTACAGCTGGACAGACTCTGTGCTGCTGCTGCTGCTGCTGCTGGGGGCATCATTTGAAGCTGGCACTATTTTAAGTTTTGGAATTCCCCGACACTCTGATGAATGATATTAATAATTGACTTACATACACAGACATATCAGATAGAGCAAATAAATTGCAGATTAATTTGACTGTCAGAGACCAAAGAACTTAGAAACTAAGTTATTCTAGCAGACCACTGAGATTAATCGTAACCCTTTTTATAGTCTCTGCAAAGCAAGCATCGCGAGGACGTTTTGACATGCTGGGAATGGCAATACCTACGTGTATGATAATAAAGCTGTAGCTAATGATTAAGGTTTACTCCTGAATTATTGTCGACAGTTGAGCAAGGCTTAGTAACGGGCTACGTGGACCGCAAACGACAAATTTCGGGCATTCTAAATATTTATAGTATTAATACATTGTTTTGTTGTTCAAGTTTAGCACCAAAGTCGGGATGACAACTTTCAGACGTCTCGAAAATAGACGTGACCTTCGAGCGCTCATGACAGCGTTAGCTCTTAACTCTGTCAGCTAACGATGCTACCATGGCATCGCACGCTCAAAGTTGGAAGCTCACGTTGGCCGCTGCGGTTCGACCTCCCACAAACATAAGTTTCGTCCCAACTGCCAACAACTTTCGGTCGTGGTATTCGGTCGAAACATAGCTTTGCGTATCCTGGCAAGATGGCGCTAGCTTGTGACTTAGCATTACCAGATATGGCGAAGTCAACTCAGCGCACGTATCTACGACTAGCTCAGCTACTTATGAAGTGGTTCAGTTTAGAGTTTTATATATTTTTTTTTAATTTTTTTTTTATTTTTACCGTATTTGACAAACATTCACAAAAACCCTGCTTTGAACTTACTATCTTGGGTTTAGATAGCGTAGTTAGTTGGGGCGGAAGAAACTCAAGATGACGTCTACAGGTAATGCGTTCAGTGACGACGGTGCGGAAATGATGTAATTTCCGCACCGTCGTCACACTTTCACCATCAGGTTACCTTCAACGTCAGGTTACCAGCGGTGTCATGTACAGCTCCGCTCATCTTTATCAGGCTTGATTAGGTTTTAGAATGTTTGAACCCCTTAAATCCCTTCCTGTTTTAGGCTCCTGCTCGAAAATTGCATACCCATAACCATAAAGTCTATTTGAATATTTTTTTGGTGTCATAATAAAGGAGACACTATTCAAATTTCAGTATACATGTCGGTGGTTACGTGCAAATGAAGATGGCAAAATGATTTATTTTTTTGATAGATAGATAGATAGATAGATAGATAGATAGATAGATAGATAGATAGATAGATAGATAGATGGGCCATTACTTTCTAAGTCCAATATTTCATAAATGCCACTCCTGTCAGAGAGAATCGAATGCTGGGAAATCCCTGATTTAGAGGAATAAAGAAGACGACACTCGCTTCATATAATAAATGTGAAATTGCACCGATGCCTTAAGTGCAGCAGGTGTGGCGTCATCCTTGCTAATGGAGAGGGATTTAGGTGTGGTCCTCCCTGTTCTGCCCGGCTGATGTTCTAAAGGCTTAATTTGGTCTTTACTTTCCCCTTTTTAATAAGCCATGAGATAGAAATCACTCAGTAGTAACTTCATTAGTGACTTTTCAGCTTTCCTCCATTGTCTATTGGCCAATCAAACTCCATTATTATTAGAGCGGTTGCAGTGCATCGTGTCCAACAATAGCCCTCTAAGCCGGTCTAACAATCTTAACATTACCATTTAAAAAAGCTTCCCAGTGTGATCCTTCCACTTTTAGTAATGCTCGAGACTTTGCTGCAAGTGGTCTGCGTCAAGAACAGAGTGAACTAAGTTTTTTTCTTTAACCTTGCAATCGGTCCAATCCATAGGGTAAGATTAATATTAAAAAAAAATGCCTAAAGACTGCACTCAGAGTTGAGTCGTTCTACTTTATGGGTTTATCCCGGTCTTAGCTGCTGTTTGTCTGCTTTCTGCTCTCAGGTTTCTCAGTTTTTTTTTTGTTTTTTTTTTACTTGGCCCGAGGCGAAGGCTGTTCAGCATCCACTTAAAGACAGAGCAGCGCCTCCAGACGAGGACGGGCCAGAGGTCAGCACTAAACAGGGACGGCCATTGTCTCCTGGCAGCTCGGGCACACCGACCGATGAAAATGCAATCAAAACAAACAGGCCAGCCGAACGGCTCTCTTCTCCTGTGTCCTTATTAATCACTTGTTCAAAGGCCTCGGACCCTGTCCCCCCTCATCCATCAGCCCCAGCTGGAAGAGGGACATGACTGCAAAACAATAGAAAGCCCCCCCAAAGTTTCTCCTCTGCTCATCCCCCCTTTACTTTTTGTACGAGCGAAACAGTCTGAAGGCAAATCCTCTGGGGCGAGGGGACGCACACACATTCCTCCAAAGTTTGGAATGCAGAGAAAACAACAGAGAGGAGCAGAATTACAAAAACAAAAAAAGAAGAAATCAAGACATCAAAACTAAGGTAAGGGGTCAGTGTAGGTGTTTTAAAAAGCGTCAAAACTTGCTTAAAATCCTAACACAGTTCTAATATACATATAAAACACAAGCACTACGGTTTCTTATTAATTTTGTTTTTAAAAAAGGCTCAGTGGGTTATATAGTTCTGTGGATTTTTTAAAGATACATATTTTAAAAAGGCAAAAATCCTCGGACATCTATTTCCAAGGCCGGTGCGTCAGAGGGTGACAATTATGTCCAAGCTGACAAAAAGGAATTCCCGCACACGTAGCCGGGTCTACGACCGAAACGTTGCATGAAAAATTCTGCAAGTTGGCCACGTGGGCGGGAATTCTTTTTGTCAAGATACATATTTTAAAATCATATTAATAATGCTATTCACTTTGACAGAACTCTCTCACAAAGCAGCAGCTAAAGTAGAGCGGTAAATACATTGAAAGTATAAATGAATGATTATACCATGACAATTTATTGTAGAGGCCTGCAGTTACATTAAGCTGATAAGACTGAGACAGACAGACATCTTTACAGATAGAAGTAGTTTTATCGAAACATATTTTCATCCCTTTTTTTCTCATCGTGCTTCAATTATTTAGAAGTTCCTTTGAATATTTTAATCAGGTTTAATACAGAACATGAAGTAAGTTTTACATTTTTGTAATTGTCTTTATAACATTTTATTCAACTGTATTTTAGGGGAACAACAATTTTCACCCCAGCATAAACTTTTTTCTGCCTGGCACCTATACAGTGTGAAGTATTAAATTTATAGTATTATGTGAATATGTAAAAAACAAAATAAGACACTTGTTCTCCAAAAAAAAATCCTTCCATAATCCTTCCAATCTATAAAGAACACCCCCCTAACCCTATAAAGATTTTGATTATCTCTCTCTCTATATACATATATACAGTATATATATATATATATATATATATATATATATATATATATATATATATATATATACACACACATATATATACATATATATACATATATATACATATATATACATATATACATATTCCCTTTAATTAATTTAATTTTTTTCTTTCAATTAAAATGCCTGCTTGTCTTTTACAGCCAGGTTCCGAGGAGGTCAGCCACCATGCAGTGTACTACAGTGTAATCTGTCCGGTACTTCAGCGATAATGACCCTCTGCACATGCATTGTTGACATAAGTAAGCCACACTCGAAAGCGTATCAGGGGCCGAGAAGCAGCTGGGGAGCCGGGCAGACGTGACTATTCTCGGTCATCTTTGGACCTCCAGACCGTTTACACAAACACAGGGATTCCCAGCTGTTTCACTGACTGTTATGGTCACATTTGATTTGACTTAAAACTTTTCTAACATTTAAAAAAAAGCAACGGATTTATTGTTTCCAAAGTTTGAATAGTGTAATGTGTTAGTTTAATGCTATGATTTTGAGATTTGTGACATTAAGATCCTCATGACAAATTTGAAAAATGTGCCCCGAGTGGCTCCGAACACACACTAATATCAACAACATCCAACCTGTAAGTCGTCACTCTGAGCATGTGGGCACTTACCGGTGGAAAGGGAACTCTGGGTAGCACTGGACAGCCGTGTAAGGAGAATTCATGTTGACGTGCCAAGCTTCACTTTGCTGAGATCTTCAAAACGAGATCGGCCTGTCATAAAACGCACAGGCGGTGATGGCAGTGCATGAGCGGAAAAATAAAAAAAAAACAAAAAAAAACAAATTAATTTTTTAGAAAATATACACAAACCCAAATAAAGCAATTAATAGGTCAAACGAGCTCGTATTAAAGTGCTGGCGTGTACAGTGCAGAGTGGAGAAACTTTGAGAGATGTTTTGAATTTAGCTATTTTTTTCTTAGGCTGCGCTGTGAGTGGGAGGGGCTTGGCACCCGCAATCTGGCCAATCACCTGCTGCAGTTGCGCAAGGTATCACTGGCTCTCAGTTGCTAGGATATACATATCAAGCAAGTACACTTGACCCCAACGCCTCCGCAGTCGACAGCCGCTGTCCTGGAAAGCTCACCCCGTCCCGTCCCGTCCCATCCTGCTCCGCTGTCCGGCTCAGACACTTCCTGCCCACACTCCACAAGCGTTATCTGTTTTTTTTGCAAGTTGATGGCCCCTCCGTTGCATCATACCTCCAAACAGGGACCCGGGCGCTTCAAGCATGCCAAGCATTGCTGTTAACATCCTGCGAAAGACACAGAGACCGTTGAGTGTGTTCCACACACAGACACACAGCAAAATGAAAACCACCCAAATATTCTATTCAAAGGATGTGAAACCAAGCTCTTGCTCATCTGAGACGCAAACCTGGCGGTCGCTGCTAAGAGATAGGGCCGCTGAGCGAAAAAAAAAAAAAAAAGTCCTCTCCGCTTGGAGCTCAGGGTTAAATAGACGCACAATGTGAGTAATTCTGACAGGGTTTTAGGAACTTCTTGACGGTTGCTGACATAAGCAGACAGACTGTACAGCATCACAGCACATTCCCCCCGTGGGACGGACCCTCCCCGGCCCTCTAAAGCCAGGGGGTCATGTGTGTCTTTTTTTTTCTTTCTGTTTTTTTCTCGGTGAAAATGATCCTTGAATGAATCAGCAGGCTAAAATAAAAAGCTAGGGTCACAGCGGGGGGACGGGGAATAAATAGAGGTGGTGTATCCAGGGAACACAAACCTCTAAGCTGCTCTCTTGTACTTTTAATAAAGACACAACAGTCCCGCTCTCTCTGGCTGTTCGCTGCCTGCCTTGTGCACCTGTGCGCGGCAGACATGCACGACGAGAGGCGGCCCGGATGGTGATGTGACAAAACGCTAACACAGCTGTTATTTTGAGGCCATGGAGTAAGATTTCATGCCAGGGGATAGCGCTCATACATTTAATTAGGTGGGAAAAAGCCCAGAACGGATCTCACATGGATTTTTCTTAAAGGCCCCATTTCACTTTTTTTTAACTTTTATTTTATGTTTAAATTAGAACTCCTCAAATTCTTACTAATGTAAAGACAAAAAAAAAGAGGAATATTTAGCCTCTGTTTCCAGCCTCCTGCTAAAACTGATTCTTTGTTTTTGTAAATACAGCATGTGGCCTTTAATCCGTTTTGTTCTACTACTACTACTACAACTAATAATAGATCTTATTTACAACGCACTTTACATTTGTGGGCAAAGCTCAAAGTGCACTGTACACTAAAAAGAACTGATAATAATAAAAACAAACAGCAAAATAAAATGAACAAATCAATAAAAACAAACTAATTATAATTAGTTCCCTTCTAATTCGGGATTAAAAAATGAATCCCTTTAACCCACAATTAGGTGGTGCAGTGGTTAGCACTGTCGCCTCACAGCAGGAAGGTTGTGGATTTCATCCCATGGCTTTGTGAAACTTATATTTCTTTGAAGATCTTCCAGTTTTTAGACAAAACTTAAAAGTGAACGTCTGTTTATTGAGGCTAAAGGTGCACAACAGGATGTTAAAAAACACAAATTGTTTTGAAATCTGTTATGTAGCTCTCCATTCTGTTGGTTCTAAAACTACTAATCTCTGCCAGAAATCTTTGCACTCAAGTGAATGTTTGTTTTTCAATCACATATCCAACATCTCTTCACGATAAGTTGAAATTCAAAGCGTAAAATAACTGAATAAATCAATAAATAAAATAATAATTTGCTCATGCTCTGGCATCCCAAGCCGGAAACCACTTGTCTAAACAATCAGTCTTAAGGTTCATGACTGTTCAATACATTGTTATTGACATTATTAACCGCCGCTGGAACATCTCACCTTCGATCCGTGAGTGACTTTGATAATGACGGGAGGAAACCCATAAATCTTTTTCACACGCTGCATTTTGACCACCCTCCATCTCCTCCATGTCCACACACAATGAGGACAAAGTGACCTCAGGAGGTTATTAAACCCGATACGCTCAGCCGCGACATCTGAAACCATTACATCATTAATTACTGCGGGGCTCAAACACTTGCGAGGCCGTCACGGAGCCCCTCTATTACTTCATTCGAGATGCATGTGCGTGTGTTTATGAGCTGGCGGCTACGTCAGCGACACCGGTAGGAGTCTACGCGTACGTCCGGCGCGGTTGTTGCCCGCTGCCAGTCTCCCAATTTGAGCGCGATAAGTCGCCTTTAATCGCCAATTTAACAGCACCAACGACCGGTGACAAAGATGACGGTACGGCTCCATATCTCTCAGATTCATCGCTGCTGTGAGTGTTTGTGTGTGTTTTCATACTGTATTTGTCCTCCAGGCGTTACAAGGCCCTGCACCCCCCCCCGGCCCCACTGCCCACCCACTCACGCTTAAAGCCTTATTAATGTCAAGAGTTTACATACGGGATGCCAGGAGGCAGTTGGCGAGCAGCTGATGAAGCAGGTCCGACACTGGTTGCACACTGTTATCGCTGTCACTCACACTCACACACACCCACACACACAGCGCAGCATAGTCAATCAAGCTTGCACTGTGCGGGGGGCTACGGGGTGCATACTTCTGTGCGTATGTGTATGTATTCCAGTTGGTGACTAATGCGGGGGAAATCCAGATGAGTCAAAACGACCAGTGTCCGGTGCAACGTCTGAGAGGTGATAATTTACGGTCTCTGCACTAAACTGCCCAGCAACTCGGCATTGTTCACCACCGCCATCCCCTATAGGGAAACGTCTATTTGTGCAGTCAATTTAGTTAAAGTGGAAAAAAAAAAGAAAAAAAAAGGAGGGGGTCAGTGGGTGAAATCCTCATGAAAATCAGTTTGAACATTTGACAAAAAGAAAAAAGAAAACATCAGTCAGAGGAAAATACACTCAGTTCCTGGTTGTTAAAATTTATTTTGCTCAATACAACCAACTAACTGATTAACTAACACTGGAGCCAATGTGACCAGTAAAACCTGTATTTCCATTGACTTACTGTAATATCCCAGCTCCCAGACAATTACTTGTGCTTTCCCACGCTCTGATTCAATTTTGTTTTTTTAATATGTGTGTGTGTGTGTGCGTGCATGCGTGCGTGCGTGCGTGCGCGTGTGTGTGTGTGTGTGAGAGAGAGCGTCTTTTGTCACGGTGACTTTTACACCTCATATCAGGTTGGCGTCACGTTGGGAAAATCAATCTTGCCTGTAGCAACAGCAAAGACATAATAATAATAATAAGCCTCAGGGAAATAATGTATCCAGTATAACTACTGGCAGTTGGGAGCAGGTTTGCCTGTTTTGGCACAATTGGGGACATGGCAGTGTAGAAGCAAAAATAGAGGCAAAACATTTGCGACTATATTTAAATGTACATATATACATATATACACAAACATTTTATATATATATGTGTGTGTGTTAAATAAATAAACTTATTTACAGGATTTCTACTAAAAGATTCATAGAATACTTCTGCCATAGAGATAAAGTGATAGCTATTTCAATATTCACAATCCAGGCTGATGTTGATTATGGAAATAATAATTTACATATTGAAAATATATATATGTGTATATATGTGTATAAATATTAAATTACTGTATTTATATGTACATATATACACAAACATTTATACTATCTACTACTAACTACTAACTAATAATTTACACATTGATAATAGTTTTTTTTTCACCTTTTCTAATCCTTGTTTAGGTTCTAAAATGAACGTATTCACATTAACAGAACTCATTGACCCAAATTACACCTGAATTAAAAGTGATAAGTCAAACAGAGATCCAGGGATACCTGGCAGGCCACATGGGCCTGTAGACAAAACAATAACACCAAACACCTCAAACAAGGACCACAGGGTCCTATTGTTTTTTTTCGCTAGTGCACAAAATCCCATCACGAGCTAAAAGCCGCGACTCTGTCAGAGGAAAAAATAGAAAAAGAAAAGAAAAAAAGTCAAAATTCAAAGCTTTCCACCCAACCAGCCCCAGACCTTAGACGCAGACAACCAGTGAACCGCAAACCATCAATCACAGCTAATCCAACGCTAAACTTGTCTTTGCTGTCGTTTGATGTCGGTCAACATCCTTCGGTGCTGTGTTAGCAGTGTAATTTCACATGCACAATGAGACAACAAACACAATCATAAGCTGCCAGATGTAAAAAGTGCCTACTGTAATATTGAAGTGTCCCACATTCACCATTAGAATGGCAGCTTCAGAAGTCTGTCTAATCTTTCTCGCTGCTGAAAAACAGAAAATGACACTTTGCCGTTTGACCTGGACACTCAGCCCTGGGCGGCTGTTGGCCGGGGACAGAGTCTCCTCGCTCTGGAAAAAGAGGCCAACGATCAAGTGGTCTGGCTGCGTAACACTGCTCAATGCTCACAACAAGGTCAAAGCAAAAAAAATAAAATAAAAAATGCTCTTCAGAGTTCTGGGAAATAATTAAAAACCAAGTGACTCCCAGAGATTACCAACACACAAACCTACAACATTAAGCCAATGGTGGTGGTAAAACTCTGAATGTGAATGTCACAGTTCACAGAAGGTTTGTCCAATCACCTTTTGAGTTTAAATCACCAATGACGTGATTCTAACATGCAAGAAATTGCCGACTTTGTCGGTACCATGCGTGCATGAGACATTTCATTTTCTACGTGAACTAGGAAATTCTTGGTCAATGCAAATTGGTTACTTCAGTTGCGGATCATTGGATGGTCCCTCAAGTAATCAATGAAATTACAGTTGATAGAGTATGTTATTGGGCCACTTCAAGAGTATGAACTACCCATAATTTGTACATAGCCAGTTTACCCGAATGTGATCATCTGCCAATTTGGAGAAATCGGCATCACTCCGGGGGCGGAGCCGGGCGATGTTTAACTGGGACGGAGCAGGTGTTCCCGGGACGACCTGCTTCAGCACTTCTGTGAGGTAACACAATCTTTTCCAACGTTAACTTTCAGAAATATAGTCCATGATGTAAAAGTTCTGGAGCGGTGTTTAGCATCCACACTGCCGAGTATCCCGGCAACAGGCCCAACAAGTGTGATTGGTCGGCCCCTCAACCCGTTAAACAGCATGTATGGCACTGGGACATAATGATGCCGACACATCCGCGAGCTTACACCCGCTCCGCGTGTAATGTAAGCGAGGGGCTGAAGTGTCCTTTGTCACCGGATAGGCTTTAAAAATAAATGCAGCCCTGGACCTTCTGGGCTGCTTGAATGAAAGTGGATCTTTCAGAGGTATTTCTTTGAGTCTCTGATGAGTAGATGGATAGAGTTCATCTGTGGCAAACAATCAAACCATCACCGTCACGAAAAACCCTCCAAACACCCTCAAACGTGCGTCCCCGTCTTTTGAGCGGGCAGAGATGAGCATCCAGATACTGCCGATCATCAGACGACAGCCGCTACAATCTGATCGAGCTGATTTCACGGTTCAAGTCAAAACACGAGTCAAGTGATGGAGCAGGAGCCTTCGACTCAGAATGGTCTGATTCATTTTTTTTTTTTTTCCAAACCATTCTTCATGCAGAGAATGTGACCTCAACTCCATCGAAGGCCTCGGTAATCCTTGCCGCTAATTGACAGGCTTAGAGAATTCACATTGTGATGACCGCATAGGAAAGACGATCCGGTGCGACGGATGGGTATGAGTGTAGTGTCAGGTAGAACCAGGTTCCAGTCAGATAACGTCACCCGCCAATCACCGCCCGTGTGCAAGAGTGTTTTTTTTTTTCTTTCTTTTTTTTAACCCCGATCTTGCCTCGGTAGGACATGGCAACCCACCGGAGAGTGGCTCTGCTCTTCTCGTCTTACTTCCTCCTATAGCTGCGCAGTGATGCCTCCATCTGCTGCCAAGCCGATGCCGGATCTTCACTGGATATTGATGCTGGGCTGGGGGTGGGGGCCGTGGTGGGGGTACAGGCCACGGTGAGTACGTGACGGGTACCAGCGGACGGTCCTGCCACGGCCAGCCTAACCTCACCCAAGTGGAATCCCAGTCACTTTGGCAGCCGTTTCTGCAGCGACACCTGGCCAAAGCAGCGACACTGAGCTCAAACACCTTCGGACACATTAAACCGGGTTTGTTTGCAGGTACTAAAAATACCCCAACTCGGTTGGGATGGCATGTTTAATTTCAGCATCCTGCTTCACTCTGCAAAAGTCACCAGTATTCAAAACAAAAGATCATTTACTTTCGACTGATTTTTTGGGGGATATTTTGTTACTTTTTAAAAGGTTCCCTTCAAACGTTTTCATTCATTTTTTTTAAAAACTTTTTTATCCAGTAAAGCAGCCTTAAAATGATAAAGCAGCAATACAGAAAACAGTATATGTAGCACTCTGTTTACAGCCTTCAGTCAAGACTCTGGGTTTTTGGCTGACCTGGGAGAGGTCGTTTTCAGGAATCGCTGCCCTTTGTGACGTCTCAAAGTGCTGATGATTTCTTCTTCTTCTTTAAATTCAGGTTGTGTGATGTACCTGTAAAGATTTAAATTAGTCCACCAAGATGTTGATTGGTTTAGCACGGCTGGCATTTCTCTCCGAGTGGCACCTTGTACAATCTTTTTTTCAAAATGTCAGAATGTCCTTTTACATTTGCATACTGAAGATCACAGACAAGCTGCTTTGCTTCAAACAGCCGACTCATTGGCGTGATGTCATGTCTCTCTCTTCCAGGGAGTGGCTGCTCCTCTGCTTTAGTATTTTTTTCATCAGTGGATCAGCATGTCTTCGATAGCTGGAGCTGCAGTGGTGTCACCGAGAGGCATTGATGTGTTTACCACATTATGACTTGGGGATGATGATTAATCATGATTAAGCTGGAGCGCCCGCAAGAATCCTGAAGACGCTCCTCCAGGCGTCTACCCAAGTCCGTTTGTGTTTCGCAACAGCAACCGTAGTTAAGAAACTGCAGAGGAGTGCAGAGCTACCAGCTGCAGACAGACCAGTTTCTTTCTTTTCCTTGGTATTGGCCCCCGTGTCCTGATAAGGAGGAAACACTTGGATCGTTGACACGCTTGCATGAGCCACGCTGCCGTTGCCTTCTGTGTTTGTTTTTTTTTCCCGCAGCGCGAGACAAGAGGCCAGCATTAACCGCGCGGTGAAAATAACAGGTCTGGAAAAACAAATGTGTTCTTAAGAAGACTGCAACTGCAGGCCTGGGAGAGGAGGAAGCTTGCAGGACAGGTTCCCTGCTGAGCCCCGGGGGCCCGTCGGTCGTCCTCCGTCCTCGCTTTGCTCAACGGGGTGCACAAGCCATCTGAAATATGTGTAATCCTGCCAGACGCTTCATATGCAGCCGAGTTAAGTGATCCCAGAAGATCTCATGCCACCGTCGCTGAGCGCAGACCCCGAGAGCGGCCTGCCTGATGACAAATCCCTCCATCGCGCTCTCACACACACAGACACACACACACAGACACTCCAACAAATAAATTAGAAAGAAGAGCGCATGTTAAATGGTGTTTTTGGGTGCTGCGCGACAGGCACTGCGGGCTTTTTGGCACCCATTATTTCTCCGTTTGGGGAAAAAGAGAAAAGGTGGAAAGAACGGAAAATGTGATGGATGGATGAGTGTAATCCCCCGTCAGCTTTTTTCCACAGAGTCTGCTGACGCCAAGAGTGCCTCTTCCCAGCCCCACCCCTGGGTCAACGCAGCCAAGTGCTAGGGTGCAACACACACACACACACACACACACACACACACACACACAGACAAGCAGCTCCAACCGCCTCAGGTAGGTAGGATGGCAGCGATAGGATGGAACGATGGAAAAGAAATCAACCATGAGGACGGAGAGTTGAAGAGGAAAACTGGCTGTGAGGGGACTTTGTGAAGGCATTGTTGCAGAATGGCATGCACACACACACACACACACACACACACACACACACACACACACACACACACACACACACACACACACACAAGGAGGCATCATCGCACCTCCTCTATCCCTGTCAGTATTAGTCACAAAGAGTCGTGGCACAAAAAGAGAAGCCGTCTGTCACCACTAGAGGCCTCTCAAAACATCGCACCATCCCCACTTATCAAAACAATTTGTGAATAGATCTCAGCAACGCCAGGAAGTGCGCATATGTGACTTGAGGGGGCTCGGAGGCGGGCAGGCGGGGGACTCGGTTCAAATCACGGCGAACTGCGAGTGGCGGGGGCGCCTGCCAGGGTCTGGGCGCGCGGCAGGCAGGAAATGCCGCGGCCATGTCAGCGGCACCTTGTGCCTCGCGGCAGGCTGAGCGGCGCTGGAATGTAAACTCTGTCCGCGCACTGGGAGCTCAGCCAGCGGTACAGGGTGACCAATAGGGAGGCGGGACAGCGCCACCAGCAGGTTCAGGTGCAAAGGACATCTGGACGTTCACAGAAAGGAACTCTGTCCTCAGGCCAGCCCACTAAGGGTCAGGTCTCTGGGACTCACTTTTTATTGGGGAACTTCAAGGTGGGAATATAACCCTTGAAATTTACTCTCTGCAAATTCAAAACACAGCCCCACCCAACATTGACAGTAAAAGCTGGCTTCGACTAGCCATCAGTCGCGTAATTGGTGATGGTGGATCTCTGAGTGAAAGTGGCCACAGGCCACATGTTTTCAGATCTTCGGCATCAGGCCCTCTGGCCTCCTGCACCGACTCTTTTGCTTTCGCCTCTGTGATCTTGAAACGCAGCTGAATCGTCTGACGTGTCACTCTTTCATCTTGAGAAAATGCACTTTCAGACATTGAGGAACCAGTCAGTTTCCGATTAGTGGTCACCAAAGGCCGGAAGAACGAGCTGCAAGCTGACCTGATGTGGAAGAAGACCAGTGTGCGGAAGAAGTGACTATAATGATGCTGTAGTGTCACTTCTATCAAGTCAGGATGATATTTTCACATTGAAAGACCAAAGATGAAGAATTTTCTCGATGGAAAAAACATAATTTCCATCACTACAGCATTGTGACACACATTGAAAGTCGCTCTTCCAAAACAGCAGGAAGCTTTCAGCTGTTGCTAACTGGCTCAACTGGAAGTCGACAATCTGGCTGGCTTTGCGTTGCATCTGGCAAACGGAACACTTGCCCATTCCCTTTTCAAGGTTATTCCAAAGGGGTTTTCCTTCTCCAAAGGTCCTTCGCCGGACAAATGTGTGGAATACATCCAACGGGTTTGGGAAGAATTCTATCTGGAGTGTCCGGTTGCAGAATTTGTGTTGGGGGCATATTTACTGCTGCTTGCAGAGTGCACTGGGGAGGCGGCAGGAGCGGTGCGGCTCGCGTGGAGTGAAGGTTAGCAACGGTCGGACATCTGGTGAAAATGTAGCCCACAGCTGTTGCCGGTCATGACATCTCTTTGCTGTCAAATTTATCTCCCGCCACTGGGACATGTGCGTGCGACATGCCAGCCATATCCAGGACGTATTTGCAAAACTGTGAGGAGGTTGCTGGGGACACGGCGACCTGAACCAGCCCCAACCCCAAGCAGGAGGCCCACAGGGCGGTGGCTGCTGTTAGGGTGGGGTGAGCTGGGTGGTGGTGGTGTTTTGGGGGGGGGGGGTCAGAGGGAAAGGCAGGGCTATCACATTCTTCCCCCCCCCGGAGCCACAGGTCAGGCCGGGGGATAGTTAAAGTAGAGCTCGGACTGACATCTTAACCTCACTCATAAACTGCTCCACTTGGTGAGGAACCGAGGCCCCGGGGCAGAAATGGCCACCGTTCAGGCCAGTGCGATTAACATTCTTAGAGGATAATAACACCATTTTGACATATGGCCAATGTTTGTGTTTTGTTTTTTTGCGTGTGTGTCTGTGTGGCGCATTGTCGCGCCCGCTATGTATTTTACTTCAATGAGTTTCAAGTGACTCAGCTTATTAAGTAAACTTTTCAGATCCGGCCGTGACTTCTGGAGTAGAGCGATAGAATGGATGCAATGCCAAATAAATATGAAGAGTTACGACCTCAGATTGAAAATACTCTGGATTTAATTGGTCATTTGACTTTGTCCCTAAAAGCAGTGATGGTGCAAAGAGCGAGCTGGTTGGTTTCGGTGCACATGCGGCGCAAAAACTATGGCATCTAGCGGTAAGGAGATTTTCCGCGCAGACTCTTTAATGTCTCAAAGCAGCTGAGTTGCTGACTTCTTATGTCTGAATCCTCACTTGTCAATATGGAAAAGCTTCAGACTGCTTCATTGCTCTGTGCGTGTGACAAAACCAATCCACCTTTTGTGGGGTATCAAGAGACGGTGCTATTAGCCATTGATTTGTTGTGAAAAATGGTTTGATCAGAGATGGACATTTTGTCAAATTAAAGAATTAAAGAAACAGCACTTTTTTATATATTTTCTGATTGTTTTTTTTGTTTGTTTAAAAAAAAAATAAAAAAATAACTAAAACAAAAAAACCTTGTATGTAACAGGTAGGCATTTCATTGAGATCTAGTTTTACTTTCATTATGTGACACCAGAATTACTGGGACAGCTGTTTCACAGAAAAATAAAAGCTGCATTTACAAGGAAACAAAAGCAAAAGCAGAGAACTTTTTTTTTCTTGCCGATACGGCCTAAGAATCAAACTGTTCTGACTGTTCTTAAGACAAAACAAAAGAAAAAAAACAGTCCATTCCAGAATGATAACTGTGGTGGAACTGTGGTGAAAACAAGAGAGCTGTTTACTTTGGAAGGTTCTGCTCTGCTGCTCTGTTGAAATGCATTACCCCTTTACTTCTGCAACCAGCTGGATCCAAGGGGGTTTTAAAAACCGGCTTAAACCAAAGTGTTAATTTAGAAAATTTGAAATGATTATCACTTACAGGGAAGGCCCAGATGCTAAGCTAACCTACTTTCTAAGCAAAAATATCTGTAATGTGTTTGTCTTCCTCTCAAACTTTTACAGAACAAATACTTTCACCAAACAATTGAACACTTAATTTATCTTACTTTTTTTTTTTTACTTCTTAAAGTTTCCCCTCAAACTCTAAAGAAAAAATCTGCCGCAGGCTAAAACTCAAACAATATAAACTCGGCTGAGTTTTTAATGTCGAGTCCTCCTGCAGTCAAAACAACAAGAGCGGTAAGGCAAACGAAACGCCCTCAGGTAAATGAGGTGATGTTCAAACGTCAAGCCGGAGCCGTGCACTTTTCTGCGCGCCGCACCAACGGGGGCGTTCTGTGCAGAAAAGGGGGGAAACTGTTCCCCCTGTTGGACAGACGGTGAACACTTGACGTGAAACCTGGAGGTTAAACGCATTTCATTTAAAGTTGACGGAGGTCAGCGTCTAGTTGTGCACATTCACAGACGAAGCCAAACGCAACATTCTCCCGCTGCTGCAATAAAATATTACCCTGGGCATTGAATTGCAGAATGCAGACTGATGAGAATGTGTGGTTGGATTTTGACATGAATGTGGCTTTTGTGTGTGTGTGTGTGTGTGTGTGTGTGTGTGTGCGTGCGCACGCGTGTGAGACACTACTGCAGCAGCCTCTCCAGCAGCTTGTCATCGCTGCTTATGCCCTGCCCGCCGCTGACCGTCTGCCCAGCGTCCTAAAAGGAGGATGTGGATGACTGACATGGCAACACAGACTGGCAGTGAAGTCCAACCGTGTGACACATGAAGTACAGTGGACAGTGCGAGCACCGCCGACGCATTCCGGCAAGGAGTGGTGTAAGTGAGGGGGCAAAAAAAAAGTTGTTGTTTTTTTTTTTACTGTGTAAAGACACAATCAAAAGTTTCAACCTTCACTGATGTCCTATTAGATGTTTTTGACCCGTCCGTGTAAGCTTAAGGTTTGTTTAAATTCAATTTTAATCAAGAATTTTTCCAATTTTGGGCCAAATGCAGATTTCAAAAAGCAGATTTGGTTGATAATCAAAAGGCATCCGGCCACATTACTTTTGATCCTGGAAAGAAAACCTGTTGGAACGCTTCCCAAATCCACCAAACTGTAGAAATACTCCAATAGAAGAGGCCCATTAAAAAAGGGGTGAGTGGATGAATTGTCACAGTCACATTTTTTTTTGTTACACTTCTGGGGGAGTCAGTTAGTGACGGTTGAATGCTTTGTTTTGGTGCTATTCTTTCTTCTTATTTCAGTCAATGACGCAAACATTGGCAGTGGCAGCAGCAGCAGAAGCAGGAGTCACTTCCTGTCCCTGCCACAACTCAGGCCGGCTGCATCGCCTGCAAATTCTGGTTTTCTGGGGCATTCAGCTGCTGGGTTAAAACACAAACTGCATCACAACCAGTGACATGCATGAATCTACATCAAAATGTCTTCAGGTGTCATTTCTGTGGACAAAGGTCACAGCAGAAACCACTTGGAGGTGGTTGGCCGTTTCCCAGACACTGTCAACAAAGTTTTCTTGGCACCTGAAAAAAAAGTCTGCTAATTTATACCTGTCAATCAACAGTTAACGGAATAATTGTATCCTTATTTCACAATACAGGGAAGCAGCGGTGGGGGAAAAACAAAACAGAAAACAACAAACAGGCCGCAGCAGCGCCGCCCTAATTTCACAGTTCACAGACGTCCGTTGACCTGAAGGTTGCACGTTCCCTAAATGTTCCTCTCGGCTTTTGTTTTCCGTAACGAGAGTGCCAGGGCGTGTGCTGCCGGCCTGCGACATTCTGCATAGCTGGGAGGATCTGACACTTCTCCAAGTGCTGTCGCTCCGCCGGGCCCGCCGGGCCCGCCGCAGACACAACAGTGACAGCTGCAGGAGGGGGATAAATAACAACACCCTCGGCCAGCTCCAGTGCAAGACGACGACGACGACAACAACAACGACAGCAAGAACGACAGCGACACAGCGCGCGCTAACACGCGAGCGCATGTGTTTCTGGCACATTCGCTGCTTCACACCTCCAGCAGATGGAAAAACAGCCAAGGCGAGAGAAAGAAAAAAAGAAAAAAAGAAAATCGCCCCGGAACACGAGCAAAGCGTCGGCAGTCTCGGCCCGTTAGCAACCGCTAGCTCCCTGGACAGGTGTAACATGTTTGTCAAACAAACACGCACACGTCCATATGGAGTGGAAGCATTTTCTTTTTTTTTTTTTTTTATGTGTGTGTGTGTGTGTGTGTGTGTGTGTGTGGTGCGACCTGCGAAAGGAAGCCCGCCGTCCAAGCTGGCATATCTTTGAGGGCTTTGAAGGTATTTCTGAGAGACGAGAAGCCTGCGTGCCACACCAGGATCGCAGAATTCGTCTAATGTTACTGGCCTCAGGCATCCCTGGCAGCTCGGGTTGTTAGTCGAGGCCGTCCAGGGTCACAGCCACCGATGGGCCACCGATTTTTTTTATTTTTTTTATGTGTGTGTGTGTGTGTGTGTATGTGTGAGGCCTCTCGCTTTCTCCATCACACTCCACTTGAGGGAAGTGTTGGTGGTGGTGGGGGAGAAAATCATATTCCATCACACTCTGGAGAAAAAAACAGCACGCAGAACACACAGAGACGTGTGACCTCCGCTTCGACCTCCGGCGGAAAACACTTTTGCGGCCAATGGGCCACAGCGGTGGTTCTTCTTCTTCTTCTTCTTCAACTGTTGTTTTTTTGGGCTTTTTCATGAACCTGCCAAAAACGGAAAAGATTGTAACTGTTGTGGTTTTTCACATTTGGGGAAAGACCCAGAAGAACCGCTTCAGCTCGGCATCACGACCTCAGAGTCCAGTCGCGGGGATGAGGCCCATCGCTGTTTTCCCTACGACACTGATTTACTCGCCCGTCTCTCTAAGAACCTTCCGGGAACGCGGAAAGACAGACAGTTTGTCTCTTTGACTCGACTCGGCTGTCGGCTGGCAAAACGCAGAGTGCCAGTTCATCAGCGTGATAATCTGCAGATGGAGCGGCAGGAGAGCGCCAGCGACATTACCTAGCCCCGGGCGCTCGCTTACCTCCCCAGAAAGGAATGCAATCATTGGCTTTCAGAGTCGTTTATCACTGAGGGTTCGTGCGCTCGCCTTTGATAAAGTCCCGCGAGTGAGTCGAACTCCGCAACTTGTTGTCATTGACAGAGGCCCAAGTTTATGCAGGTGACAAAATAAAATGCTATGCTATGAATATATATATATATATATATATGTATATGTGTGTATGAAAAAAAAATGTAACAAAACAAAGTTTTTTCCTTTACTCTTTTGAAAGTGCACCAATCAATCACACAGATAAAAATCAGAGAAGTGAAAGGGGGGGTCGTGATAACAGGACTCCTTCTTTCTTATCTCTGCAAGGTGCTCCAGCGTTTTTTCGGTTTACTCTCTCTGACCCTCACATCACCTGGACCCAGAGGTCCGGGGACGTGAGCTGGTGACCTGAGGGTCGCTGGTCCAGATCCGTCAGGTAGCCAGGAAGGGAGTCGGCTCCGGGGGATCCCGGCGGAACCTTCTGCCGGAAGAGGTTTTTCCTTCCAACCGTGAGGCAATAAAAATGTTCTGATTCAGCAGATAGTCAGACGTGAAGAAGACAAATATTACACTTTTCAGGACCAAACACGCGGTTCGGTTTGTTAACGAAGGCTAAATCTTGCGACAACGTCCGGGTACAGAACACTTTCTGTGTTGCACACTTTCAATAAAGTGTTCAATGTCTCTGACTGGCTGACAAAATGACACAAGACAAGGAAAACGCAGAGAAAGTGACGGTGTGCCGAGCTGCGACTAAAGACGTTAGCCTAGATGCTACGGCTTTATCAGGTCTGGAAGTGACATTTTCACATTAAAACAAAAGTTAAGAAGAGCAGCGAAAGCTTTTCTTGAGGGACGAAGACTCATCACTTCACACCTGAGCAGCATTAAAAATAAAATACTTCCTCTCGCGCCTGCACATTCAGTTTTGGTCTCAGCGAGTTGGTTTTTGCTTCAGCTCACCACAAGTTTGTCAACTGATTTCTCTGTTAGCATAAATGTAGATGACGCAAGCAGGAAAACCCTGGACTTGCAGTAGCATATATTCTCCGCACAATGAAATGGCATCCTGCAGATTTACCATCCTTGTCATGGATTAATGTCTCAGTGGTTATGCTGTTAATCTGCTGTCCCACCCCAGCAGTGAATCCTGAGTACAGCGCTGAGAGGAAAAAAAAAAAACAAACCCTGAGGTTTAATTCCAGTGAAATACCTCCAGGGCTGAAAATAATGATCTCTGATGAAAAAAAAGAAGACGAAAAGGAAGACGGAGAAGGAGGAGAAGAAGAAGGAGAGGAGCGTGGAGGAGATGAATCGCACTCAAAACCACACCCACGATCCGCCGCTGCCTCCTGCACGCACACAAATCTCTCCACGCCGCCTTTTGCATCAGGTCCCAGCGTCGTGTGAGCAGCGAGAGGCTGAAACAGCAGAAAATCAAACAATCTTTTTTTTTTCTTTTCACTATTTCATCCAGTGCAGCCGACCGAGTTGTGTTTCTGCGAATCCAAACACAAAACTTGTTTTCTGGTGACTAATTGACCCGCAGCAGAAGATTAAATCTCGACTATTAAAGAATTAAAAGGAGTATGTCCATGGCAACGGAGCAAAATAAACACACCAGGCTGGATTCTGCTCAGAATCCTCAATGACATTAATGTAAGGGGGGGGGTGGGGAGCCTTTTGCCGTGTCCCACAGCGGCCCCAGTGCTTATTTATTCTGCACTTAATCCTGTTTTCTGAACATCTTTTACAAGTTGAGGAGCAGAAATACAGCCGAGGCTCTTTGCTCCGGGGCCACAGAGGCTCTTGATCCTGGATTAGAGGCAAACTCCCCGTTCTGGGAGGAAGCAGGTCGACCTCTCGGCAGCCTGGGGTTGTGACAGACGATACCGAAGGTGCTGAACTGAACCCAATACTTTACCTGCCTGCTGCACGGACAGCTGCTGTATTCCGGGGACGCTCGCTACTTAACCCTGTTTCCTGAAGAGAAAAGCCGGCGGATCTTTCCTCTCTGTAGAGTGAAGGATGGAGTCAAAGTCTACTTTTGTTTTGATTTTTGCCAGTCAAGTCCATAAGAGGACAAAAGCCCAGGAGATGTCACAAAATCAATAAAGCACCAATGGTACCATAGTTAAAGGAAAACGTTCCCACTTTTAAATAAAATATGTTTAAAAAAATAACAAAGATACAAGGAAATAATTCCAAACTGTTTATTTAAGAATTCAATCCTACATTTCTTCATGATATTCTATTTGATAATTATTAAAAGATGACATTTTGTTGTTACACAACAATATTTTTAGCATCACTCCAACAAGGATAGCCACAGTATTTGGTTGAGGGGCTTTCTAAAAGAGAGGCCCCACCCACAAATGCCAACAGAGCCACGATAACAGAGTTCCTCATGAAATAAGTTCTGCAGCAGTTGAAATCATGACTAACAGATTTTGAGATTTTGTCATTAAGTCCAGAGCGAAAAGATAATAGTTTTGCTTAAGTCCTTTGGGAGAAAAAAAAAAAATCACTCATCTCAACCAAACCATGAAATATGTGTCTAAATTAACTGTTGATGAACTAATGGAGGCTTCAATGACCGGATAGGTGAAGACGCTGCAGCAGTAGCAGCGACAGCTGGCTGTGTTTCACTTTAACTTTTCACACCACAGGCACATTGTAAAAGACACACACACACACACACACACACACACACACACACACACACACAGTTGACTAATGCCTTCAGGCTTCAGTATCTTTCCCATCGCACCTGAACACAATGACTAAATCATACGGGAAATGAGCGTCAGTCCTCAACCTGCTGATCGGCGGCGTCATGGGTTAATGCCCAAAACAATGAAGCAACAGTCGAGATCACCAGCACCCTGCACAAATGAGCAAAAAACTGTGTTAAAACGTTTGAAAATCCTCAAGAACACACAAAAAAAGTTGCTCCCCAAACAGGTGAGTCATCGTCTGACCCGTGACCATAATGCACAAAGCCCGGCCAAGCACGTGGATTTACGTGAATAATTTTTGTCGCACTCCAAAGAGTGCGTGAGTCGGCCCACGGGATGACAGCGACAAACAAGGCAGAGCCAACACACACAAATCACGGCGGGTGGGGGGATTCCAAAGCTGCGTGCACTGTAAAAAATACACCGTGACGGATGAAAAAAAAAACAAAAAAAACTACACTGACGAGCTGTGATGCAGCCGCACGCTCCAGTGAATCTCTAAAGGGGGCAGAAAGGCTTCGGGAGTCACGGCGGTGATGAGGGCGAGCAAGGAAGAGAGCGAGAGTCCCGTTGCGGAACAGCAGCAGCAAAGAAAATCAACACACTGAGCAGCAGCAGCAGCAGCGGCAGCAGCAGCGGCAGCAGCAGCAGCAGCAGCGGCAGCAGCTGCAGCCAGGGATCCGTCATCCTGCCCAGAGCCGCGTGTTGACACGTGGACGCTTCACACAGCTGAAGACCAGCAAAGCAAAAGTGAAAAAAAAACAACAAAAAAAGAGAGAAAACACAGGGAGCGAGCCCTCACTCTGACACCAGTGAGGAAAAAAAAAAAAAAAAAAAAAAAAAAAATCAACATTTTCTAGAAGTTGAAAGGCATCACAGTAGGGGAAAAAAAACAACCAACCGAGCTAGAAGCCGATGTTGCCCCGGGCCATGGAGTAGCCCAGCTTGTTCTCGTTGCCCAGGAAGGACATGAGGCCCACGTAGGCCTCAATCAGGATCTCTTGGTTCAGCACCATGATGCCGTTGGCCTTCCCGGGCACCGGCTTCAAGGCGTGGAGCTTCAGCGCCGTCTCCCTCAGCTTCTCCTGGAAGGTGTGGATCTGTGGACGAGTGCGTTTGACTGAAAACACGTTCCCATGTTTCCAGACGACATCGATTTCAAACATCGTGCCAAAGAGATTCAGACGGTGCCCAGATTTACCATTTGGGATCTTTACATGTCTAGTATTGTGTGTGTGGATGATTTCAGAAATGCATATTTGTGCAAGGTACAACGGGAAGGTATAAGCCAGGTGGCAAACAGAGGGCTAAGACACTGTTACCTGGAGGTACACGGTCTTTTGGACTGTTAATTGTGTGAGGTTGCGCCACCATCATTGAAAAGTAAGAATATGGAACCATTAAAAACATCCTTTGCCTCTTTAAATTCACCTCAGCAGTGTCTTTTGTTCTCTTTTTGTGGAGAAAATATGTGCGAAAACCGCTCTGGAAATCAGTCCTTTATGATCATCACTGACACCTCGCCAAGGTCAGCTACCACGCCCCCCTGCCAGGTGTTGGCTCCGCCCTCTCAGACCACCTTGTTTCCGTTCTCTCCCAAAACTTGTGGAAAGTCCAACTCAGAATTTTGACAGGGGGCTCTAAACAGAGGGCTAAAAAAATGTGAACAGTTTTTCTGTTCACAATTTTGTTGTTCGGTGGTGAACAACAAAATTGTTGTAGCTGCCTGCGGTGGTGCAGGCAGCTCCAGGAGACAGCGATAAATCCCAAATCCCAAAATGTAACTCTCACACATGCATTCCACATATCCTAGCCTGTAAGATTGTCAGACAGCAGTTTGCTGGTTTTGCAGTTTACATTCGCTGCATTTCTTTTTTTTGGTTTGTTTAAATCACTAGTGAATTGTCTTGACGTTGGTATTGTGTTTAGCCTGTCAGTGCACTTTGTTGACTCAGTTGCTCAAAATGTTCCACATCAATAAAGCTTGACTTGACTGCACAACATAAACTACCAGGAATAAAACGAGGAAGTTCATGCAGCTGTTGTGTTCAAACACTTATAATACTTTGAGGTCGTCCTGACTACTGTAAATAGGGTTTTCTTTAGCCAGTGGTAAAGGGACTTAACTTGACCTCCTTCACCTCTCTCTCTCTCTCTCTCTCTCCCTCTCTCTCTTTCTCTCTCTCTCCCACCACCCACGCTGAGCGCCCGCTGCATTTACGAACGGCACCATCAGAGTTTTAAGAGATTGTACACGATTGCTACACTCTGTGCTGACTCACCTGCAGCGATGCCTCATAAAGAGGTCGCTGATGGCGAAACAGCGCCGACTTTCCTACGGATTTTCTCTGCCAAAGCCGGAACCTTCACATTTAAGGGCCACATGTCATGTGACGCCTGGACTGGGCCGTCCGTTCGGACGCTAACCCAGCTGAACATCTCTATCTGTGTTCCAGTAAGTCCTCTCTCTGTGTGTGTGTGTCTGTCTGTCTGCGTGTCCGATGAGTCATGTGACCGCACGCCGATTCTCACCGCGTTGCTGAGGACGCACCTTCCACCTGAAAATTACTCATGAAATCCAGCTAACGCTGGGGAACAATGGAGCTAAACGTAGCCGGCGCGGCTGAGCGGTCTCACGTACGTCGCAAAGCACGGCGAAGGAGTCGCTGGCGTCCCTGGCGGGGTGGTGGGTGAAGGTGAGGAAGGGGTAGTCGGTGGCGAAGGGGTTCCACCTGGAGGTGAAGGCGGGCTCCCTCGGCCGGTCCCAGAACACTCGCACGCCCTCGCCCTCTCTCCTGGAATACACACACACACAGAGTGACACGTTCAGCGATGACAAAAATCTCGTGTTGTCATCGGGGATGTGGAGGAACTCTTCGCTCAATGACCTTCACGGCAAACAGGGCGAGAATTTGTTTTGTTGTTCGTTTCTACTATTTTGCAGGTTGAGATGCCGAGTGGTGATTATAAATGTTTACTTTGCCTCTGGCTGAATTCAGAGTAGCAGAGGCAGCAGCCTATAGGCGCCGTCATGCATTTACTGATTAAATTCCTTTCAAAGTCCGAACACAAGCAGGCCGGGCTGATTCACCAACTCTAAACTGTCTGCAGGCGTGAGTGTGGATGGCTGTTTATCTCTGTTTGTGTGTGTGGCCCTGAAATCAGCTGGTGACCCAAACTGAGACCCTCAGTAGAACCGATGAACAGACAAAAAAAAAAAAATATATGGATGGATGAATTTCTTGAAGGGTTATTTCTTGTCGATATGCTCTCAAAAGATTTCCAAGGAAAATATGTATGTATATACACATATATATATATATATATATATATATATATATATATATATATATACATATATACATATATATATATATATATATATATATATATACATATATATATATATATATATATATATATATGTATATATATATATATATATATATATATATATATATATATATATATATATATATATATATATATATATATTAGTATTTGTTTATTTTATACATTTTCAATTATTTGAAGGTTTGTCCGTCCTTAGCGCATCTTTTTTTTAAAGGCCCCAGAACTCAAAAACTATTCTGCTATTTGCCAGTAGGGGGAGTGTGACGACTGAAAGAACACAGGGCTTTGCGGGATGCAGATTTCTCAGATGGCTTCATCACAAAGACACCGCAGTGCATCTTCACCGTGTTCTCACACTGTGAGTCGCTGTGCGGTGGCGCAATCTGAGCGCCGCAACTCCTTTGGTTAATGGGGCTGCCGGGAGAAAACTGGTTAAGACTGGTAATCCCTTTATCCATGTCCAGCTTAGCAGGCCAAGCGGTAGTTGGCCGGGTTTGACTCCCGCAGGAGTCAAACACTAAGGCGTGGTTGTTAACCTCATTTTGGAATAAAAGCAAATTAAAGGCATTATGATGTCTTCACCGCCAGATTGTTTTCACGGTTAAACCTTCAGTTTTATCGCCTCTGCAGACACTGAGCCCCTCTGTTCTGGCTCTTGACACTGGCACAATGTGTCACTGTGTGTGTCACTGCCATGCTGCCTCACTGTCCCTTGTTCTTCTGCCTCTTTACGGTCAGTTGATCGTCAGCAGTGTGAGAACAGTGGGTAAACAACTCCCAGCGAGTGAAAAACAGCAGCAGGAAAAACCTGCGGCGGCAGGTTCCACTCCTCGTTAAGAGACGTGACAAAAGAAAACAGTTACAGTTGCGGAAATAATTCATATCCGCGGCTGGGGAGTTTTGCTCAGACAAACAGGCCGACGGTTGGACTTTAAGCCCAGTGGCGGCGTGAGGGATCACTTCCCTCCGTATCTGATCCGACCCGGCCTTTTCTCTCCCTCTCTGGGTCAACATGGCATTTCATTTTTTTTTTTTTAAATAAACACTCGCGAATTTGTCTAGAAGTGAGATTAATACCCACTTACGGGCCCTTGACAAACAGTGGAGCTGCTCGCAGTTTCCTTCGGTTTTTATGCACCGAACCCACATTTGAGTTTTTGCCACCTTCGTCACCTGATAAGAGTTTGTGCAAACACTTTAAGGTTTGCTCAGTGCACGGGTGGGGGGGGGGGCGTGCACGCGCAGTGGCCAAGCGTCCGGCGTGCGCAAAAAACTCAGATAAGGTTGAATTTGAAGCGTCGCAAGAGCTTTTTTTTTTTTTTTTTTTTTTACGGCTCCCTCCTCGGCCGCGCTAATTGCACTTCGCGGGAACAGTCCCATGCACAAAGTGCGCTTTTCTAATTCAGGCCGCCGGCAATCTCCCAACAGCGCCTCAAAATCCTCCCCCCTCCACCCCAATCCGTCACAGCGATGTGCTCATTTTTACCACGCATCTTGTGTAAGAGCAACTTCCTGCCAAACAGAATTACACACCTGAGGCTAAACAATAGCGCTGGGGCTGTTGATATGTCACCGTTCCCTGGGAGAGGCGCCGTCATAATGCAATCCTGCAGCCCTGTTTACACAGCCACCTCCAAAAGTGACAATGCCACCCTGGCTCCGCATTGTGCCACTCCAACTGTATTGTGGGCACGCAGGTAAAAGGGGGGGGGGAAAAAGAAAAGAAAAGAAAGAAAGAGGAAAAGAAAACTCTGTACAAAAGCTGGAAAGGACGATTATGTTTCAGCAGAAAAGTGGGTGAGGATGGCGGGCTTTACGTGTGTACACACTGCCCTTTAGAAAAGCACACAAGCACCAGGCCCCGAGTATAAATGAGGATATTAAAAAAGCTTTGGTAAATTCCACAGGTAAGCTATCACTGGGAGAGGGACCGGCCCAAACAGGCAGAGCAGGGCTGGGTTTTCCAGCCAGAGGCCTTGGAAGTCCTCACAGTGTGAGGGCAGGTTCGACTTTCACTGCACCTCCACCTGCAATAAAGTCATGGAGAAATGCCCAAGACGGCCTCAGAGTTCGGCTTTACGAGTTTTCCTCGGAAGGGTTTGCATCAAAACAAGACCCCCCCGCCCGCCTCATCCTGGGAAAAAAAACAACCAAAAAAACCCCCCAGCAAACCCAAAGTGAGGACATCACCGCCCGCTGACCCTCCCGGAGCAGCTCCACTTTATCTGCAGTGTTTACACAAAAACGCACACATGCATACAGAGAAAAACACTGTATTCCGAGCTCCAGGACAAGTGGCAAAAAAAGGAGGAAAAAAAGGGAGAAAAAAAAATTCCCCCGAAGGGCCTTCTGGCAGCTCAGACTCATAAGTCAACACGCAAGATAAATATCAAGCCCAGCTCCAGTTGTCATGGCAGTTGTCCCACATTGTCTCGGAGCGAACAAACAAATCTGCCGTGATTGCTCAACAGAGCCTGCAGCTTTGTCAGCCACCCATACATGTATCCATGCAAAAAAGGATTCATTCGACATGTGAAGCGAGTGAGAAGGGGGAAAAACGGGAAAATGGACTGAGGAGGAGGAGGAGGAAGGGTGGGGGGGAGGGAGGGAGGGGGGGAGGGAGAGCAGCGACACAAAGAAAAACACGGAGGGCTGAGCTGCGCTGGTATGCAACCTTTTCATCAATGGAGCAACTTCTTCTTCTTCTTTTTTTTTTTTTAAATGACGCCCTTCAACCGTGCAGAATTAACAGTGCAGGTGAAGTGATGAAAAAGCTGCACAATGCTCTTGCAGAGACCATTGTTGTTCTTATTATTTTCTCCTTACGTACGAGCAGAAAACAGAGAAACTCTGCTGCTTTCACAAGCTGTCAACATGTGGAGATGCCTGCAGGCAACAGTCTTCCAGCAGCTCCGTGCAGTGCAGTGCAGTGCAGTGCACTTCACTGGGTGTTCCACGGTCGGAAAAACAGATATGAAGAAATTAAATTTGAAACATTTTCATGAAAATAGCAAATCTGACAAGAATCTTTGGCTCTTTGAGTCTTCTTGACTGATACAAAATAAACAATTTCAGTGCCTGGATGCATTTTTCAATCTCAAGACCGTTCAACAACTTTGCCAATGTCATCGCGGCTCTCTCAACTTTAAACGTTTATCGGGAATCTCAGATTACAAAGTGGAGTTTCACAGATGAGGGCAGCAGGAGGCGACGGTGGGAGCGAAATGCAGAAAACTGTGATGTTGTGTTACCAAACATGCCCCTGAGGAGAAAAAAAAGCAGCAGCAGCAGCAGCAGCACTATCAGCAGCACAATCATACACTATTTTTCAAAAAATATTCTGCTTACCAAACACACTGCACCAATCAGTGTCGACGGAATCACACCATCATGGAGCTGTGCCAAGGACTTCAAATAATTCAGTGTATAAAGTATTTTTTTTTAATTTACTGCAACATTTTCCCACTGTGCTCAATGTTGGAGTCAAACATTGGACTTTTTTTTCCTTTAACTCTGCAACAGTTATGGTGTCACTATGGTTAGATTTGTTGTTGGAAAAGACGGCGCATTCATTTTATTCGTAAGAGTGTTAAAAAGTGAAATGGAAACCTCAAATCCCAGAAACACAATGCAATCAAGAACGTTTTCTGATAAGTCAGCTTCCATTTTTGCATTTCAGCTTCTGCTTTTACGGAAGTCCTATAACTCACTTTATATGTATCTGGGCAGAGGCCTCTCTGTGTCTGCGGGGATTTGAATTCTACCGGAACGTCGTGACGGACTGACTGCAGCGCCGCCAGAGAAGTGGCATTTTGAAATGCTTTGTGACTGACTGCCCTCTGCTGGCTCGATGTGTGCGCTGCTCCTGGAGAAGAGGCACGTTCGAAGCTGCCGACTTCACAGACGGACACCTGAGCCTGAGCCTTGTGTGTCGGCGGGAGTGTGTGTGTGTGTGTGTGTGTGTGTGTGTGTGTGTGTGTGGGGAGGACTTGAGTCTGAGTTGAAAAAAGTATTTTGAGAAGTTGAAGTCTGGGGATAAATAAGGCATCATCTTCTTTTGAAATCATGTGAACAAAAAAAAAAACAAAAAACAAAAAAACCTGGATGAGAAACAGGGGAGTGCGGTGCTGGGACTTCTTCCAGCTTCATAAATATATATATTTCGTCCAATAGGAAACAGGGGAACCTCTAGTGGGCCTTCTTTAAAACCTGCACAGCTCACTCTAACTGTTTCTCTCAGACGGGAAGCGAGAAAAAAAAGAATAGATGATGTTCTGGGTAATTAGTTTGTCTAGACGGTTTGGAGTAAAAAGGCTCGGAGAAGCTCGTCCTTCCCACCAGATGCAGACTCGGCTGAGTCTCCGCTTCACCTGGAGAGCCTGCGATGAAAAGCACAATCATCGTCGTCGGGGCTAAAAATACTAGCGGTGCTCCCTCAACGCCTCCTGCTGGCATCGCGGCGGTGTTGTGGGAGGCTTCTGGCAACGCGGGATGAGCCGCCGCTGCGAGGAGGCCGGACGGCTTTTCTTCTTCGCCTCTTTGGTCTCAAACTTTGGGGGTCAAAGGTTCAAGCAGTCACTTTTTTTTTTTTTTGATTTGCCAAATTTGAAACGGCGCATCCGTGTCAGCCTGTTATAACTGCACAGGTCAGGCGAGTTTAAAAGAATTCATTTGACGGTGGAGGCCTGCAATGTGAGTTTATGGCGTCCTTAATGCAGATCAATAAAGTTAACGAGGCGTGAACGAGCGATTTATGTGTGCAGTTTGGTGGAGGAAACACTGACCAGCCAAACAGAGCCTTTGCTGTTTCGCCCAGAAAACCCCCTTAAAGCAACAAATCCAATCTGCATTGAGCTAAACGTACATAAAAGACTTTAAAAGACTCAATTATGATATTCAAGTGATGTACAAAAAGCCACAATTACCACAAAGTCTAAAAGCTGCCAAGGAATAGTGGAGAGTAGATACAGTTTTAGGGTCTGAGTAGTATAAACTGAGGTCATGACAGTCGTGCGTTAGCTAAGCATTTCAAGCTCCGCCTGTGGTGGTCCTGTTCTGAGTGACACTTCCTAACGGAAAAAAGCTTATCACAATGATAAGCGGACAACACCGCTTCCAGTCGGCCAAAAACTGTTGAAGAAAAGACGTAAACGAGCGGCACGGCGGCGGCTCAGTGATCACACAGTTTTGGGGGTTTTTTTTGGCGGGAAAGTGGGAACAAAGTTTTCGCTCGCTCCAAAGATTCACCACTTTTCAAGTACACTGTTGATCAGCTTCTTCCAAAAATAAGACGGAATGACCCAGACGAGAAATAAAAAAAGATAAGAAAAAGAAAGGAGACAGGTCCTGGGAGAGGAGGGAAGACAAGGGAAGAGCCGGAGATGAAGACAGAGAGAGAGAGAGGGTGAGAGAGAGAGAGAGAGAGAGAGGGAGAGCGGAGCCGTTTGAGGTTGGAGTCTTTCTCATTTGAAAGCGTCTCTTTACTGTCAGGCTCCCGCGTGGCTTCCACCGGGGTTTTATGTATAATTCAGCGTAATGCGCAGAGATAAAGCCTCCAATAAAGGCGCGCGAGCGGCACTCTCTCTCTCTCTCTCTCTCTCTCTCTCTCTCTCTCTCCATCTCTCTCTCTCCATCTCTATCTCTCTCTCCCTCTGTCTCTCTGCTCTTTGCAGCACATTAGGTTTTATTCATCAAATTAGTTTTAGTCGGTTTGGCCTCCCTCGAGCCGCCTTTAAAAGGTTCGGATGAAAGGACAACATTAATTTTTGCCACTAATCAGTTCGGCGGCGGCTCCGAGTGACAGCCGCGCACTCCCAACCACCTCGGAAAAAAGAGAAAAGAAAAAAAGGAGAAGAAGAAGAAGAAAAAAAACCCTTTTGGTCCGTCTCTGGTTGCTGGGGCCGCTCAGCGTGTCCTGGTTTGCTCTGTGCACTCGGCCGCCGGATGCTGCAGCCCAAACCAACCTCCCCCAGCCCCCCATTTGAGTCCTCATCTGCACTTTCTTTTTCTTTCTTTTTTACTAAATTACCACTAAATTACTACTAAATCATGCATAAATGGAAAATGGTGGAAAGTTGTTAGAAAGGCAGCATGTTGTAATTCATGCCGTCCTCAAAATTCTCTCTTTGAACAAAACAAACCAAAGCAAAAAGAAGATCATTTAGAGGGTGGCGCTACAGCGTTAGCAAGCAGCAGCTACAAACAGCATGCATTAAAGCGTTGAACAAAGCCACAGAGAAAAGGAGATTTCATGTCCACCTTGGAATATGAACTAAGTTAATAAACAAATGTGGATGTTAGCAAAAACATTTGTTCAGTTTTGTTCATCTGACTTTGACTTCTGGACTTTGACAGGCCACGTCCAAGAATACAGGCCTCCATCTTATCAAACTGCACCAAAGGCCATATAGAAGGAGGACAGCAACAGTGTGTGTGGAAGTTTGGATGACTCAGAGTTGCAAACCTGAAGGATTCATGCTACAAACACCAGAGGAATGTCTTTCATTTACAATAGACTCCAGTTATCCTTTTGCTCATATATGTAAATATATATTTGGTTCATGTGTTGGAGATTTTACAACTGCTCGTTTAATTCCACTCTTTCAGTTCCTTCAGTAAAACTAGTAAAAACAGTAAACATTCTTATTATTCTTATTTTGTAAATTATATAGTTTTTATTTCCTAAAGAATACTTACATCTACTTTTACTATATTTGGACTGAGTAAATAATGAACTTTTGTGTGTGTGTGTGTGTGTGTGTGTGTGTGTGTGCGTGTGTGTGTGTGTTTTTTTTTAACTGTTGCACATTGAGCCACTCACTTGAGCAGCGACGGCTTGGGGAAGCTGAAGCCTCCGTAGGAGATGCGGTCCACAAAGTTGAGGGGGATCCTGATGAAGCGCTCGCAGTTGAAGAGGACAAAGTCGTACTTGAAGACCAGCAGCGAGCTGTCGGTGACCAGGACCAGGCGCTCCCGGTCGTTGTTCCAGTGGTCCACCCTGAGGACAGCAGAGGAGGAGCAGCAAGGCAAGAGACTCTGAAACCAAGTCATCGATTCGCATGGAGACATTGAAAGTGAACAACATTATTAATGATGCAATTCATGTATCTAACTGAATGAATGCTGAATGCTGGACTAATAATAAATATAACTCTCCATCTTTTTGCACTATACAGTTGCTGTTGTAATTATACACATTTCCCCACAGTCTGATCAATAAAGGTCTTCTTCTTCTTCTTCTTCTTCTTCTTCTTCTTCTTCTTCTTCTTCTTCTTCACTACACCTTTGGTTTGTTGTATTTGGAGAAGACCAATCAGTCAGTGGAGTTTATATACCATTCACAGCTCTGCAAAACATCACGCAGACGCGTCTACAAACATCTACAGAGCCGCACTGCCAGTCACTTCCTGCCCCTCGGTCTGAATTTCACACCGCAGCGCTGGAGGGGAAGTGATGTCACGTGCAGAGCCGCTGTCGGTGGCGATGATCGACAAGTATCTCCTCGTGGCGGCGAGCCGTCGTGTTCGCGGCCGTGACTCCGGCAGTTTCTCCTCCTCTGTTGTGATCCGCCGCTTTTGTGTCTCGCTCTTTGTGTTTTGCACAAAGTGCGTTTCAGATGTTAGCGCTCCGCTGCGGGTTACTCGAGGTTAATACAAAAAACATGTATAGCAAAAGCCACTCAATTATGCGCCGTAAAAAGCCCCACAATTTCTAAAAATGCTCGCAGCAAAAAAGAACATGCAATATGCATGCAAGCTTTCCGACGCGCTGCTAAATTTTTAGCAGCTATCAACGAGGAAAAAAGAGAACCAAAAAAACAAATGAAAGAAACACCTTCAAAGCCACAACAGCCAGCTCGCTAAAAGTTCCGCGACACTGATGGAGGTCACTTTATTTCCCTCTCAAATGCGAGACGTTTTGCTTTACAAACGCGACAACAACTGGGTTGGTTGCACGGATCCTCTTGCAAAGTCTCTTCCAGTCAAGGACTGCTCGGCTGAACTGATGTGGCTGCTAACTAGGCCAGCTTGGTTAGCATATCAGATTGAATAGCCTTTTACACATGATGGTAGGCAAATTGAGTCTCACTTTGGATTTAGAACCTTTGGACTGTCAACTATTCGCAGTTTTAATCGTCAGCTTTTGGTTTACTGTTTCAGGTCATAATAATGTTGAAATGATATGAACTGGTAAGAAAACTATTTGTATCTTACGAACAATGAACCCCTTATTTCTATGTAGTAAACAATTATGAGATAAAAACAACAGCAGCTTGCTGAATCTTGGCGCAATGTTCAAAAAGCACGCCGTCCAATTTGGAGCTGAAGCTGAACATCTTAACTCTTCCTAAAGCTTTTGCACAGACGTGAGTCATTTCTAAAGCTCTTTCCAGCCTCCTTTGAGGAATTCCAGCAGCATTATCCCATAATGCACTCTTATCCTAAAGTGGCTTCCGTGGCCTCAACAACTGCGGGCCAAAAATGTAGGACAAACGCTAACGTGTGTTGGACGGAGATGCATAAACGGGATGCATTATTCATTCTCACATGGCCGGCCTTTTTAAATGCACACTCTGGCAGCAGTGATACGAGCCGACATGTGAAAGTGCACTCAGCAAATGTCCTGCAGTCATTTCACTTTGCTATATTTTTTTTTATTTTTTTTTTTTGGGAGGCAGCTGGATCACAACCTCAGCGTTGATTTACATGACACGGTTGGACTCGGGGGTTTGATGAGGACACTGATATCTACAGTCACTGTCGCCCCGTGTGTGTGTGTGTGTGTGTGTGTGTATGTGTGTTATATTTTATTTTATGAAATCAGTTTATTATTTAAGACATGCAACCACTCTGTCCCCGTGGGCAGAATGTCAGTTGCAGTTATAGGCTACATATGTTCCTGATTGATTATGAATGAGAAACACATGATACTGTAAACTTATTTCACATTCACGGCCGCTTTGCTACAGTCGGACCAAGACCTGGCAACCCAAATCTAGCTGCTTTTGTTGTTGTTATTCCATTAGTTGGTTTTTGCTGTTTGTTTTGTGAGTCATATATATGTATAAATATGTATGTGTGTATATATATATATATATATATATACACACATACACACACACACATATGTATATATATATACAAATATATATACACAAACATACATATACATACTGTATATATATATATATATATATATATGTATATGTATACATATACATACATATACATGTATATATATTTAAGAAAATTCTGCATAAATTTGTCCAGAAATATTTAGCATCAAAATACGATTACACATAATTGCAATTTACACACCACTTAAAGCTAAAATGATTAAGAAATTATTAATGACAACGATTATGATTAGATGCGTTATCTCGTTCCCCCCACATTACATGGACATTATTAATCCCCGAGCAATAAAACCGCAGCTGATCATCATCCCGGGCCGCTGAGTCAGCAGCTGGTGTCAACTTACTCAGTCATCAGCCAAACACCATGAACGTTGCCATCCACTTCTTTATCCACCAGAGCCTGGATGTCTTTGATGGCCTGATTCACAGTGCCAGGCTGAGGAGACAGACAGAAACACGTGGGTGTCACTTTCTAATTTCCCCAACGTGACGTGTGCACACAAAGCCGCAGGGGTAATCTTGGAGGCAGATGCACAGCCGGGACTGCCGCCTTCTGACAGAGTGTCAACATGTCTGAGTGTCTCAACTTAATAGCAAAACAGAATCCTTGCGCTTCGGCGAGTGAAAATGACTGGAAAACAAGCTGAGTGTGCGTTTTCCCGAGTGATACCAGCCAAATTACGCTAGAATTCCTGAAGCGACTAAACACTGACTGGGGTGGCAGGAGGACTTTTCCTGTCGCTGCACTCAGATATGCAGCAGCGCTGTGACATTTCACTCCTGTCTTTAATGGGATTTTGATTGTAATTAATAGTCATAAAAAAACAATGCAGGCTGATGTGATGGTTAAGCGGTTTGCACTATCGCCTCACAACAAAAAGGCCATGGGGTCAATAGGGCCTTTCTGTGTGGATTCTCTCCGGCGTGTGTGGGCTTTTCACTGGCGTCCACAGTCCAGAAACGTGCATGTGAGGTGAATAGGAAACTCTAAATTGTGCGTAGGTGTGTGTTAGTGTGAACAAGGTGTAGTGTTTGTCTTTCTATGTGGCACCTGCAATCAACTGGCTACTTGTCCAGGGTGTGACCCTGCCTTTGCTTTAATACAGCCTGGATTGGCTACAGCAATGAGTGCAGGAGAAAGTAGAAGACGGACGGATGGATTTTCTTTCTTTCTTTCTTTTTTTTTTTTTTTTTTAACATATATGAACGTACGTGATGTCAATGGTGCTGTTGTGTGTGCTTGTATCTTTCCAACCTCACTAGGTTTGCCCCAAACACCGTTTAAATTGTTAGGACAACTAAATATCTACTGTTCTCCTGTTACAACTGTATCGTCTCTCTGCTTCTTGACTTTTGTTGTGAAGCTTATATTGTTCCCCAGTGTTAATACAACGCAACCTATGGTTTGGCATGAGAGTGGGTTTCCTGTTTGATGAATAGAAAGCGAAAGTGTTTTACCCTCAGCACAAAGAACTTTCTGAGTTTGTACTGGAGGAGTGATGGGTCCACTGACACCGAAGCCTCAAGCAGCGGAGGTGGTGGTGCCTCGGTCACCGGAGGGGGCTTCGGTGAGCGCTCCTGCGTGTCCGGTGCCCGTTTCTCGGTCTCCGGTGCCCGCTCCTGGGTGACCGGTGCCTGCTCCTCAGGTTCCGGTGCCCGTTCCTGGGTGTCCGGTGCCCGTTTCTCGGCCTGCGGTGAGCGCTCCTGCGTTTCCGGTGCCCGTTTCTCGGTCTCCGGTGCCCGCTCCTTGGTGACCGGTGCCTGCTCCTCGGGTTCCGGTGCCCGCTCCTCGGGTTCCGGTGCCCGCTCCTCGGTATCCGGTGCAAGCTTCTCGGTGTCTTTTGACCGGGCGGCGGCCGTGAGGTCCTCCGGGTCGTCGGAGGATGAGCCTGACTGCAGCTCCTCGCATGGGAGACCTTCCTCCTCTACTTCTGTCATCATCTTCACAAAGCCTGTGGCGAGGAGGAGGAAGGAAAAACAAATAAAAGTTTTATTTAGTTTAAAGACTTATCTCTCGTTGGTCTGAAACAGAGACGAGGCAATTGACGAGATCAAATTCTTTTCGCATTCGGCGCGCCCAAAGAGCAGAAACAAAAAACAAAACAAAAAACAAAACAAAACAAACAAAACCAAAGACCACCACTAAAACATTTTTCATAAAGGTTGAAGCGTAAACATTGTGAACATACCTCTAATGTACAGGTGTCATATGGAGTTAAGCGGCCAGAAGAGAGACAGGGGACAGCAGGTGAATGACTTCCTCGTTCCGGGTTTCACAACAATAGTTCCAAAGACCGGCAGGGTGTATCAGAAGTGATCACACCGGCTTTTCTGCCTGTGGGACCCGCTCGGTGAACCGGATCCTCTGGTTTTTTGTTTGTTTTTCTCCTATAACAAATCTGATGTCAAAAGTTTCAGTTGTGCACTGTCACTAATTACACATTATTTTACTCTTATCTGTCAATGTTCTATTACTTGTATAATTTCACACACACACACACACACACACACACACACACACACACACACACACACACACACACACACACACACACACACACAGAGACTACATGATACAGGGGTCTGTACAGGAGAGATGAGCAGCGGGCACCTTTCGGATAATTAATGTTAATAACTTAAAAAAAAAAACGTGAGAAAAGTACGGAAGCCTTAGGCGGTCAAGCGTAATAGTTTTTGCGAGGTGTAAATTAAATGTGAATTTTAATGTTAATATCTTCGTTTTTTCAGGGTCTTGTGTGTGAAGTTTTAAGGAGATGTCCATACTTCATTTTGTGAGCTTAATTGTTCTCTTGATGAAAGACAAATGGCAAAACAAAAACACTACAGAGAAAGATATGTGCTTCAAGTAAAAACTGCTAACCACATGCATGAAGACTGACTGGCTGCCTACTTTAACCCTACAGGTTTGAGGAGCCGCACACTATTTATACTGCTCATGAAAGATTTAGCTCGCTTTGATCGCCTCTCTCAAGCTTATGTTCCTGTCTTGACATCTTTTCCTAAAATACCAGTCAATGCCATTCAGGATCGGCCCAAACAAAAACACAATCTGGCAATTGTGGGATGAACAGGATTTTCCCTCCCACAAATCCTTGAATAGCACCGCCATTTAAACGTCAGTCTGCGCGCGAGCTAATGTTTTGTGACACGCTGCAAGGCCACTTCATTCAGCCTCAACTCTGTCAGGAAGCTCCTCCGAATGCCTCGCCGAGAGTTTTTTAGAAGCGATCCGGTTGTAATCTGCAGCTGTTAAAGAAATACTGACAGATTTCTAAAGACGTCCTTTTAGCTCGGGCTGCGGGCTGAGATTTTCATGCCTTTAAGTGGTGCGTGAATGGCCGGCAGCTTTTAGTCGAGACTTCATGTGGGTCTCTTCTTTTTTTGTACTCAAGTAATTACTTCTAATCAGAGTCTGGAATTCCTTAAAAATCTCATTGAAATCCGCGGATCTACAGGCTGTTGTGTCTTTTTATTTGCCTCCGGGGGATGAGTGCACACGCAAAGCCGGGGGAGCATAATTGAATCTGAGACCTTGTGGTGGTTATATGGAAGCATCTCAGCATGAAAGCAGCGTAACATTGGATTTCTGATGCCACATGCTTTATGTAAACCGGTGAACTTAGAAACCCTTTCGCCCCATGATGCATCACATCACGCGGGGAAGCGCGCATAAGAATAATCCATATTGTTGTAACTAGGCCAAGTAATCAACACGGCGTAACTGGAAATGTTCACTCCTGCCAGGCTGTAAGCGTTCCAGTCGCTACTGTATCTCCTTCAGCTCACGCTTCAGTCTCTCCATGCAGAGGCCCTTTTTTTTCACTCTCCCCCGGTTCTCTTCAAAAGACATACATGTTTATCAGCGATGGAATTTACCATGAATTAGTAATAGGTTAAATAATACATGCCATATTTCCGGTGGAGGTTTTTAGATGAAACAGCCCAACGTGCGGTGGCCCCATAATGGCGCTACTGAAGTAGCGGAGCATGTCGGCTCCTTTGTCGCTAAGAGCCGCTCACTTTTTTTTTGCCATCAATGTTACGTAATGTGCTACATGTTTTGTGTATCTTTAAGTGATCAGGGCAATGACTTGCGTTGTGCATGTTTCATGCTGCGGATAGATACAAGTGTACGTCTGAGCAGCGAAGGAGTTGTAGTCAGTCGGCCCCATTTTCTCTTTCCAGTTTTCACTGGCAAACTTAAAATACTATTTGACGAAACAACTGCATGAGGATGTGAATGGTTGTGTTTGCAAAAAAAAACTGCTAAATGCATAGAAGAATTTATTTAAAAAAAAGATAATAAATAATTAAATTCATAAATAATATGAGGCAGGAAAAGAAGCTGCAGGAGAAATTAACCCCAATGTTCCTCAGAAGGAGTTCGAGAACAAAAATAAAAGACTAAACTTTAATTTGCAAAAGGTTTCAGATAAAAACAACAAAAAAAAAAAAAAAAAAAAAAAAAAAATCAATGTACTGCTGATTGATACACTCTCTTTTTGTCTGCATATGATGCTGTTGCATGAAAAGACTAACTTTCAGTAGATTTTGTGAACAAAAGGTTTGATTCTCCTGCACCTTTTTCAGAATTTGAAAAGGTACAGGTTCCCATTTGTGTCTGGCTTTGCGATGGCAGAAACAATCCAGCGGTCCTAATGGAGTTCTTTGTTCTGTCTGTCGAGATGTGGCTGAAAAATTCAATAAAGAGAATTATTGATTATGACTGTCAAGTTTTTTCTTTTCTTTTTTTTCTCCTCTGACTCAATGATGGGGCCGCTGTGCTCTTCTGCAAACGTGAGAGTGGGTTAAATCTGGGCCATGGGGTCCTGTGCGAGATGACATCAGTTGACTCTACGGCTCAAAAACAAACACACAAACATGTCCGGGGGCATCCGCCCTTCATCTCCCATCTTCCTGCTGAACGGAAGTAATTCAATTATGTCCCAGCACGTTTGTGTTTGTTTATCCATATTGCAGGCAAAGCCTGATTTAACTCTCCTGGGATCTCCAGCAGGATTAGCAGATGTTGCGCGGGACCCCTGTGACCCCGTAACTTCCACAGTCATGATCCGCCTGAATGTGTGCGCGGCCGCTCGCTGAGGCGTAGCGGCACTGGCAGCTTCCTTTCCTCCCGCCCTGCCTGGCCCGTGAGTAATGCTCGGGCCAGAGCGCCGAGGCTGGGCCACGGGGGTTCATTAACTCGGCCCAAGCCTGATGAGCTGGAAAACTTCTAACCTTCAATGTTTTTCGCCGAGCAAAAAAAAACTAAAAAGGCTCAGCAAAGGACGTTAATTTCTCAAATGGCAAATGGCCAGAGTCTTTATCGAAGGACCCTCTCATGTCTTGCCATCATTTCGCAGACAGTTGTAAGGAAAAACTGGAATCTACTGAAGTTGGCGGAGTTGAGTGGGTTCCAAGACTCCGGATGTAAACAAAACTGAAACTTAATAAAAAAATAAAGAAAAAAAGAAAGAAAGAAGAAGATCTTAAACATAATTGTCCAAACACGTGATATTTCAAAAGGGTTTTAGGCTTTTTTTCTCCCCAGTTCTAACCAGGAGTTAACTTTTCGACTACACTCAGGCCACATTTAATACCATGTGACAGCAACGAGCAGCTACACCCACCGCCACTGTGCAAGGTCTCGGGCCGGCGACGTGATCTGGCGTGGGAGCGGCGTGCACGCTGACCGTGAGCTGACCACCGTGTTTACTACCCAGAGGCTCCACTTCCAGATGACTGCAGACAACTGTTTCACTTGACCTTGGCACTGAGGGGGCAGCGACCCGCCAGGTAACGGGGGTCGCGTACGCGGGGGCGATCTGGGGGTCAGCGGCAGGCGGACGCTTTTAGCGTGGGCTCTGTTGTGGCGTGCAGGAGAAGCGATAGCGCACCGCATAAATCAGTTTGACATGCGGGCATGCAACCTCGCCGTGTTCGGGTCTAAGAGAGCCTCACATGAAACACCCGCAGTTCACGGGGGTCAGCTGAGTAGGCAGCTGGTGAAATAGACCCTCATCCTGTGTCCTTTAAACGTGTTAAAGCCGGTGAAGTGACTTAGAACAAAGGGGGTGAAAGTGTTTCATTGAATCAGTTTCAAACTGTTTGCCATGCGGGTGAGTGGGTTTCACTTATTAACTTTTTTTTTCTTGTATTTCGTGTCCTCCTTTCATGTCAGCTGCCCATCCAAGCCGAAACTCAGATGAACGTTAGTAAAAGGACAACAAGATTTGTTGTCGTTAAAACCACCATGCACAAACTGTTGGTACAAATAGTTGTAGAGCTGATGCAAAGTGAGTTCGGAAAGTTGAACTAAACTTTAAAAAAAGGAACTCTGACTGTCAGCCAACAAAGTTTGTTCCTGTCCATCGCCGTTCCTTCCCTGCAGGTCGGTCAGAGGTGAGACCAGAGGATTATTAAAACCTTTAAAAAAAACAACAAACATGAATAAATCATTTTGGGTTAAACGTAACTGTGGGTAACAAGACAAACAGACACACAGGAGGCCTTTGGTAGTTACTCGGTCGCCAGCTCCTCCTCTTCCTCCTCTAGAACCTACTGTAGGGGCGTGGTCTCATTTGGCCCTGTAACAAGACCGACAGTATTAGCTAGATGTGGGTGCATGTGAGTATGCAGTGTGTAGCAGGAAAGACTGAGAACAGTGCGTTGGACGGGAACCCCGGAGCAAGTTTGCGAGGTTAGAGTTTAAAAGGGCAACAGAATGAAGAATAACAAGAAAAAAAAGAGACACAAGCCAGAAGAGTTTGAGTCTGTGTCCGAGGAGGAGAGTCAATGAGATGCACAAGAGGATTTGGTTTAAAAATAAACAAAAAAGCAGCAAAACAATGTTTACATTGCTCCCCAGGTTGGAGAAAGTTGGACAGCAGAAGTTGGACGTCGGTGCTGCACGATGATGTGAACAATACGCATGTAAGCAGCAGGTGGCACTTGAGGAGTTCCTCCTGCAAAAGTCCCCTCCTCACTCAGCCGCCCCCTGGAGGGGCCCAACAACTGGAGCGACCTCCTCCACAGGTTCCGCCGCAGAGTGGGAGCACTGCTGAGGTGGCCACAGAGTGGCAGTGTTGTCCCAGCGATAGTCCGACCAGCTGCAGCGGCAGAGGGACCTCAGTCATCAGCCATCACGTCTCACAACCTGTGATGCCAACACACACATGAGGTATGAAGACACCAGTAACCAACGACCTGATACACAGAACCGTGATCATCTCAGATCCGGATAATTCTAGCTGACTGTCAGCAGGCCTTCCTCTCTCTGTCTCTCTCTCCTCCTCCTCCTCCTCTTCTCCAGCCTCCTCCTCCTCCACTTCTTTCTCCTCCTCCTCCTCCTCCTCTTTCTCCTCCACTCAATCCTGATTCTGTCTGCTCTCTATCTCATCACCTCTGACTGTTAAACAGACAAGCCCTCCTGGCAGATGCCATCACCATCCAAAACTGCTTCCTGGCGACAGACAGAACGTGTCACCCCGGATGCTCACACTCGGCCCTCTCTCTCACACACACACACGCACACACGCACGCACGCACGCACGCACGCACGCACGCACGCACGCACGCACGCACGCACGCACGCACGCACGCACGCACGCGCACAAGCACGCGCAGCCGCCGATCACGACGCTTGCCACTTGATTCCAGAGATGAAAGGCAGCCAGACGGCGGAAACACAAAAAGTGGATTTGGACTTGTGATGAGTGGAGGGTGGAAATGAAGATGTGTCAGGGAATCACTGTCAGGAGGCTTTTATCAGTTTCACTGCCTGGTCGTCTGAACCCAAATCTGATTCTGACTCCTTTCACCATCATTTCAGCACTTCATCTATTGAGGAGCCAGTAGAGAAGGTGGAGAAAGGCCATTTCAAAATGATGATGATGATGATGATTGGACAGACTGTCTGTCAATATACAGCTGAAACAATTAATTGGTTAATCAACCCAATATGATTATTTTTTTTAAATTAATTTACAACCTACTGAACAGAAGGTTATTGTGATGGACACGACACCGGGGATATTCTTTCATTTTTCATCCACCTTTAAAAGTTTTTGTGGTTGTTGTTTCAGCTGCATCTGGATTAAAGGACAAGTTGTTTGTCATTTTCAGATGTGTCTTTTCTCCAGATTTTTTTTTTGTGACTATTTTTGTCACCTTTTCAATGTTTCTTTGAATCAAATTGAATAAAATAAACGGTAGCTGCAGCTCCAACCTCACATTTAGAGCTGACAGACCAGAGGGTTTTACCACCAGGTGACTGAAGCTTTGAGGCTCCACTGGCTCTGAGGCCAAAGTCTGAGGCCCAACAGTGAAGTCTGGCAGAGGCCGGGGGGGTGGAGTGAAAACTAATTTTCTTTTTTCTCTTAAACTTTTTTTTAAAGTGCTGAGCGGCAGTCTTGTTATGCGTGTGAAATGCCATCCGGATAAAGCAGACGCTATTTACCAGCTTGCTGTTGTGCCCTCCTTCAACGTCTTCATCTGTGGTTTTTTAAAGGGCAGCGACCTCACCACCTCTCCCTTCTCAAAGGACACCGACTGGTTGCACAATACTAAGATTTGCGAGAAAAAAAAGATGAAGTCTGAAGACTTTCCAAGGTGGACGGAGGGGATTTCAGAACGCTGCTCAGCGTGGCCGCAATTCTGAGAGTTAATTCGATTTTGTCAGGGCTTAAATTTGCGAGCAAACACAAAGAGTCGGCAGCATTTTCCCCCTCGCTCCTCGCTGCACTCTGGCAGACAAGCCTGTGGTTTACTGGTCTGTTACATCACTGCAGGTTCAGCCAGTGTGGCCGATGCTAATGGGGTTTTCCAGGAAAGGCACGGCCTCCGTTCAGAAGAGTGTTAGGGTTAGCAGTATAAACACTACAACCACCGAGCGCTCCAGGACGTCCACCTGCGGCCCGAGTGGCCTCACTCTCACCCCGGCGTCTCACTTCAGTCGGGGGGAGGGGGGGGCGCTAAACTTTTTGGTTTCAAGGTGAAAGGCTGCTGCTTGTTACCTTTTGTCTGAGGCCAAGCAGCCGTTCAGGAATCCCACTGCACCGAGTTCACCGACTTGTCATGCAATGCCTGCAGGAATACATACAGTGCATTTTCTGCTCTGTCGAAAAATCCCTTTCTGCTCCACTGGCGTCCTCTCTCTCTCTCTCTCTCTCTCTCTCTGTCTCTCTCAGCCGCGTGCGAGCGTGCGTGCACCAGGGCAGCGTGCAGCCTTGTGTGATTTATCGGCCTTGATTGCAGGAGCAGCGCCGCGCTGCCTCGCTTCCTCGCCGTTATTATTAAAAGTGCTCCATCCAGAGACGGCCTTCATCTTTTAGCGCTCTCACCCCCCCCCCACCCCCATGTCGTTGCCGGAGTGGATGTTGTGTTTCGGGAACGCTCTCGTCCTCCTTGTTTGTTTCTTGCTGACAAACTTTTTTCTTTTTCTTTTTTCCTCTTGCGTGCGCGCGCAGCGGCAGAACATTAAGAAGCGATCCAGCGAGGTGCGTGTGCTGCCAGGATGTTTGCGTCTGTGCGACGCCTCCGTCACATCATCGTCGCCCACGGTGTCAACGTCTGTCAGGGGGAGACGGCGGCAAACACACTTCCCCCCGTTTCAAGTCGCTCGTCTCTGTCGGGGAGAATGAAAGGGGCGACGCGGGAGTGGGAGAGAGAGAGAGAGAGAGAGAGAGAGAGAGAGAGAAAGGCGGGAAAAACGAGGAGGAATTACAACAAGGTAGCCACGCGAAGGCGGCGGCGGCGCCACCTGGAGATGATGAAAGGGAAGCCCACTTTAGAACACAGAGCCCCGACGAAGCTCACAACTTCTCCGGCTTATCAAAGCCCATCCAGCAGCCAGTCATTTCCGTGCCCTCGCGACAGATCCCCTTCTCATCTGTGGTGGTGGAGGTGAAGTTTTGAAACCGCATGAAACAATTCACCCCCATTTACCGGCAGCACCCAACGCCTTTGTTTCCTCCCCCAAAAATATTAGTTGAGAGGAGCCGATGATGCTCCCTGCCTCTTGCCTGCGTGTTGGTAGCGATGGCTACTAAAAATAGCTCCATTGACCCACTTCGTTACCCCAGACTGGCTGGCATTGTTAAAAAGGAGCAAATCTCATCGCGCAGGACCTTTAACGGAGGCTTCCACTCATCAAGAGCGTGATTTGGCTTTTCTCTCTCTCCCTTTTTTGCTTTTCTTTTGCATTCGAACGCTCGTCAAGGCTGCCGCCTTGTTTCACTGGTTTGTTATGGAGGCCATGAAGAGAACTCTCTCTCTTTCTCTCTCTCTCTCACTCCCCCTTTCTCTCTCTCGGTTGCCACAAGGCTGTTTGCCGCCTCAATCAGACGCCTTTATTGTGCTTCTTTGATCTTTCTTATCAGAACGATACGAGTCCTGGTCTTCAGGCAGGTGAACCGGATGACCTGCGGCAGCACTTTCCCAACCGGGCTGCACTTTCAGCAGTGTAGGTGTGAAGAAGAAAAAGTGAGAGGGCGAGATGTTGCTGCTGCTGCTGCTGCTGCTGCTGCTGCTGCATATTCATTTTTGCAGAGGAGCCGGAGAGAAAGAAGCTTCTTCACTTTAGCCAGCTGCTTTTGGTGAGAAGTGTCGCTAAGACGGTGTGGAAACAGAAGTACTGCAGAGTTTTTCTGGCCCACCTGAGTTACTCTGGATAAAATGCTGCTGTCTGAGGACGTTGGAAGCCGGGCCTGAGCAGCGGCGTGTAATACTTGGGCTCTTAGCTGTCAGATCAGTGAGAGTGGCACCGGTCTCCACGGCTGTTCTGATATTTATTCAGAAACTGAAGTTCAAGGCAGTTTCTTTCTTTTTGTTTTCTTACACGAGCAACATTATTTTTGAAGCTATTAATTTAAATCCAACATGACGCGGGGAAAGACGGTCACGTTATTGCATTAATCAAGAGTTTTAATTTATTTATTTGCTAATGCCCTCAGCCAGGCTTTGGCTCGAACCCCCTCAGACCACCTTAGTTAGTTCCAAACATGTGGAAGCAACAACAGAGCCTCAGCCTAAGCGAAAAGCTAAAACCTAGCGTCTCGAATGCAGGAGGCTGTAAACAGGGGGCTAAATATGTTGCTCTTTGGAGATCTTTAGAGGTTTCCAGAATCACATGTGGAAAATAATGTGAAAAAAAACCTTTAAAGGATCCAGTTGAGTGTTTGTTCACTGGTAAATGAGTATTTTTTTTGTAGACCTTTCTGCCGCTGTTTCTCTGCACCTTCTATAGAATGAAGATCAGATTTCCCAAACACCTTGATGAAAAGGTGTCTGTGTGACCTACTCGGACCTGTGCTGGTTGTTGTCCAGCACCGAGGCTGCAGAAAGGTCCACAGCGGCGGCGCAGAGGGACGTCGAGTGGCCTTTACCCGGCCGTCTTCTCTCAAGTCCGGCTGATTCACCCAGAAGCCCCTCTGACTCGGAACTCTTCCCGGTCCGAAATTTAAGACAAAAAAACAACGTGTGGAAACACGTCTCCATTCAACTGGTACTGGATTTCTCTTCTCCTCATTAGTTCCAGCGAACTGCTACAACCCCCCCTCCTCCCCCGCCTCCTCCCTAACCCCTCCCTGTCTGAATCCACATCGCTGCGTCTTCAAGGGGGCCTCCTGAACCAAACGCTTCCTCTGAAGAGGCGAGCCGCGAGTCACTTAATGTAAACGATGATGAGTGCAAAATCCTGGACAACTCCCCTGACACCTGCGCGTGCAGACGCCAAGACGCAGGCAGGCAGTCGCCTCTGAAGTGCTGCACTTTGATGGGAGGGAGGGGTGGGGGTGGGGGGCAGCTGCTCGCTCCTATGGCAACAGGGGGGGAAAAAAAGAATCAGTTAAATGAAGACAAACAGGAGGCCTCTGAACTGCCACCTACGCCTCTGAAACGCCAAGAAGCACGAGCTCCTGTTTTCCGAGAGCCATCAGCGCGGGAAGTTTGCAGACTCGCTGAGCGCTAATGGCTCGGAAGCACGCGGCACTTAAATAGGTCACGACTGGGAATAATTGTATTAACTGCTGTAAATAGAAATAAACAGGGGTGGTGGTGGTGGAGGCAGGGCGGGGGGCAGAGAGGAGGAGGGCATGTCGGGATCTATTCACAGGCTTTCTCGGGAAAACGGTGAGGATGTCTGGAGGGAAGCAGGCAGTGTCGCCCCTTTATTTCTCTCTCTGTCTCTTTCCCCTTTTTTTTGGGTGGAAAAACTGTCATTTGCTTAAAAAAAGCCAATTATGGAGAGAAAGAGAAGGAGGGGGAGCAGGGGGGGGAGGCGTCTTCACGAGGCCGAGCTGAGAGACGATAACGCTCTCGGGAAAAAAAGAAAAAGAAAGAGCTCGGCCGATGCTCTGCTGGTCCGTATCAGATAATAGGGTCGTCATTTTGGACCTCGCGTCTTCACATCTTGGACCTTATTTTGCTGGACGTATTAAACAGCGATGAAGTCGGTCCGTCATTCCAGACAGTCATCTCAGCAGAATGTAAAATTAGATCGACTCCCTTGTTCATCATTCGGCTCTCCTCTTTTTTTTTTTATCATTTATTTATTATATGTAGTTTGTTTTTGTTTTTTAACAGAAGCTTACTTGTTTGTGATTGTTTGGCTTGTCGCTTTTCATTAATAAAATCGTTTCCAGTTTGTTTTTAATTAACATTATTTATAATTTAGCAACAGCAACAAGAACCTAATGAGTCTGAACCTTTTTAATTCAGACTTTTGTTTTTGTTTTTTTTTACATGCGATTGGACTCATTTCCGTGTCTGATTGCTAAAACTGGAGACGAAAACCATCAGATAACATTTACTTACTTCATATTCCAGCTTAATATGTCATCCTGAACGCACGACTTGTTTATGTTGTTGCTGTTGTTGTGTGATTGCCCAGTAATTTGCCTATTTCCACTTGTCTCTTTCTGATTGGCCAAGGCGCTATATTACCTCTATTTTGCTGTGCACCTGATACCCTGCATGCGTGGACAGACATGAGTGAGATTGTTTTTTAAAACACTCGGAATTTGTGCAGGGATTTTTAAAAAAAACAAACAAACAAAAAAAAAAACGCCTTGTTTGTGTGGCCAGAAGCAGCGACGACGAGAGCAAGCTGCTTCCCCGAGTGCCGCGGAGGCTTCAGTGCTCCGAAATAGCTGCGAGTTGATCAATTCTCAATCAGCCAAAGGTCAAGACACATAAAACTTGTGCAGACACGGCTGCGGCCGAATTATCACATCCACTGGCTCACTCGATAATCTCACTGGGGCGGCTGCCTCACAGTTCCTGGCTTACTGGTGGGCAAATCTCCCTCTCCGTCTCGGGAGCCGCGTTTACTCGACAGCACATTCCCGACCACTGAGGCCGCTGAGGCTGCTCCCCGGCTGGCAAGAGGCAAGTGATTCTTAAAATGTTTGAACAAAAGGTAAAAATGCAAATGTGTGTGTGTGTGTGGGAAGAGGGGGAGTGGGTAGGGTTTGGAGAACCCTGACTGCCGTCGCTCCCCTGGGATCCCAGCCCGGTGCTGGTGGTTTTGGATGGGTGTGCACACTCGGCCAAAAAAAACCAAACAAACAATAAACAAAAAACCCACACAAACGGTAATATGTCATTTTGAGGGAGGCCACGGAATGAAAGTCTTCCAGTCTGGGAGCCACCGCAGATGCAAATCACCATTTAGAATAACGCTGCTGAGCTGAATGCTTCAGAAACCTGAATCTGCAACGCAGTGAGAATCTCTGTGCGGTGACAACGACACTGACGCACACTGTTGGTTTTTTATTTATTTATGGATGTTTATTTTAGTTTCACTTAGCCCTGGGCTTTCATAGTTGGCTTTCTGACTTTTGTCCTGCTGTGTTTCCTTTGTGTCAGTTGTCCTTAATTGACAGTTGGGGTCTGCTTGAGCTTTCTGCCTTCTAAAAACACTTCTCACCACTGTCACCTCAGCTTGCTCTCTTTCCACAGACCTGCTCAACATGTCAAGTGTCCTGAGATAACCTTATTGTCCAAATAACACATCTAACTTCATTGCTTCGAAAGCCATTTAGAAGCCTTGCGTGCCTTTATTTTTTTTTCTTTTCTCTTCTTTTAACAAAGAAATGTGGTCCAGTTCTGATCAAACTCCAGCATTCAGACTGATGTTGTTAACCAGCTTGCAGCAACAGCTTCCTTCTTCTGTTGGAACTCCGACCAGCAGAAAAACTACACAGGCTGGAGCTTTCCAGAAAGCATCTTAGACTTGAAATTAATCAATAACCTTGGAAGAATATCTCCATTCTTGCTCTCTCTCACTCTCCATGCTGGTCCACAATACATTTTTGAAAAAAAAAATTAATATTAATTAAGATGAAATATTCAGATAAGGCTTTAAAGGGTAAAACAAATCAAAATCCTCAGTAGTGATTCTGGCAATGAAACCATGAGGATTGCAACAAAAAAAAAGATCATTGCTTTTCTTCACATATATTTTATTGAGCATCGACTGCAACACAGAGCAAAAATACCATACATTAAGACGTCTGAAAAATGCAACATTTTCAAATTTTTCCACCCTCCCTCCCACACCTACCCTCCTAGAACAATAAATAACAAACAACAACAAAAAAACAACAACACAAAACAAAAAAACAAAGTGTATGATTGGTTTCTAGTTACAGTATAAGTGAAAGGGAGTCAGGCATCTACATCATCAGGTGTAATGGCCAATGAATCTATAATGGTGAGCAACGGGCTCCGGGTGCGGCTAATTTTCCCGAGGGAGCCTTTAAGGGAACATCTCAACCTCTCCAGTTTTAAATTTTGGAGCACTCTTCTAATGCACCTGTTGGAAGAAGGAGGTGAGGCCCACTTGCGGCAAAGAAAAATCAGACGCTGGGAATCAGGGTGAAAAAGCCATAGAGTGTCCCAATTCAGGCGTTGGTGTTTTCCCACTGGGGACACCAAAAAGAGCAGAGAGAGGATGTGGGTCTATACCAAGACTACAGGCCGCACAAAGAGTATTTTAGATTTTAGACCAGAAATCAACCAATTTTTTTAGCAAAGCAGGCCAAAGTGCTTCCTCAACTGCAACCAAATCTTGAATGGCTGGATGACTACTGGGTTAATGCTAATATCAGTGACCAACACTGGAAGTTGGGAGCATAGCCTGGACGACAAAGAGTTTTGGGATGAGGAGACTTCTAATTGGACCCAAGCAACGCGAGCAGCGGCAGCTCCATCAGTCCAGTACAGAAGCTTTTGTATGTTAGCTGCCCCGTAATAATGTACGAAATTGGGGAGGGCGAACCCCCCATCTGTTTCGGGAGCTGCAAAATATTCTTCCGTACATGCCCCAGAGAAACTGTGAAAACATCCTCTCCACACTGGCAAAAAAACTTCTTTGAAATAAGAACAGGGATATGTGGGAATAAGTGCAGAAACTATCTTAGATGAATCCTACCAGCAAAGGAGAGCAGCAAAGTAGACCATCTGCGGAGGTCTTCCTCGACTCTTTTGAGCAGAAGAACAAAATTGCTCCTGAAGGTGTCTGTCAGGGAACCAGTGATGAAAATGCCCAAGTATTTAAACCCTTGATCCACCCACCTAAAAGTAGCCACATTTTTTGGTAATTTTCTCACCAAGTTGTTAATTGGGAAAAGCTCGCTCTTACCAAAATTCAATTTGTAGCCTGATCCCTGACCAAATTGTTTCAGAATGTCTAAAATTACAGGGAACAAATTAGTGGGAGAGTTGGATATATAAAGTAAAAAGTCGTCAGCATACAGTGATAATTTGCGTGTGGATCTCTGAGGCAGAACGCCCTCGCTACAGAGAAACCGAGACTCCACCTGGTCAAATGCCTTCTCGCCATCGAGTGACACCGCTACTTCAGGGGTGGTGGAACTAGGCATGTTCAGAATGTTCAGGAGTCTCCTTGTGTTGTGGAAGGAGTACCTCGCTAACTTGAAGCCTGCCTGGTCCAGTGAAATGATCCCCAGGAGAACCTGCTGAAGATGGAGAGCTAGAATCTTCGATTGAATTGTTTTTCTGGCACCATCATCAGGCAGAAGAAAAAACAAGTCAAACACACAGGTGTGGGGCAAATAAGCTATACAGAACATAGAAAGGAGATCATTAAGAAGACGAGAGAAAAATGAGGAGACAAGACATCGTGGAGAAAAAACAAGCCGAAAATATCCAACAGAAAAAGAAAAATATATGTAGCCATTAAATAAAACACCAAAATCCACTGAGCAATCAGAGCAAAGTACAACCTGAGAGCAGCTGTGACTCCATCTCGGTGAAAATGACCGAAAATGCATCTTGACTTTCACTGGCAGGGGTTCATTTGGATAACTTTGCTTTGTCAGAAAAAAGAAGAAGAAGAAGAAGAAAAATCAGGCCGAAACCTGAGATGCTCAAGAAAACTGTTGAGAAAACTGCTAAAAAAAAATGATAAAGTGTCTAATTCGGAAAAAAACAAAGACAAAAAAACAACTGCTCAGCGAGTTGCATCGTATTTAAAATCAATGTGGAAGGAGCTCACGCAGTCCGAGTTCCTCGTAGGTCTCGCAGTGCGCAGCTCGACGCCTCTACAGCTCTACCACCACAGGCCTGTGGACACGTTATTACCATGAGGGCCCGGGGAGCCCAACGTCTCTCCGCCTCAAAATCCCAAATGGTCGGGCGGCTCCGACTCTGCCCTGGAGACACAAAATTTGACAGAAACAAAACATAGATATCTCCACTCCTCCTCCACCCCCCACCTCCTAAACTCCGCCGTGTGCCTGGGGATCGAGCGAGACGAAGACGCAGTGTGAAGGGTGACATGTTTAAAACATGAGCGGATGGTGAGGGCCGAGGTGAGCGCCGCCGAGTTGCCTCGGAATAAAGTCGGAATCTGAAGTGGGAACGCGTGATTGGCGACCTCCTCACCTTTTAACCTCGGGATTTTCGGCGGCTGCAGCGTATTTCACATCATTTCAGAAAGACTCCAGTCTGGTTCAGCCTTCCACTCCAGACTGCTGGTTCTGTTTAAGTCATAATGAAAATAATGGAAAAACTCTACAAGTAAACTAGATGTGGTGTGGCAGCCTCCGTTCGCCCAAGCGATCAACTTAAAAAAGTTTCGAGTGAATCTTTGGCTTGAAGTATAATGTTTGTCCCGATAATTAACTGGAATTTCTTTCTTTCTTTTTTAAACGGGTGAAAGAAAGAAGCAAACACACAAAACAGTCAACGACAAATCAAAACAACACGACTGCAACAGTAACAGCAGACGTAGGTGAGCAGACAAAAAAAAACAAACATTTGGAATAACGTGAGACCCATGGTAGGGAATCCATTTTTGTTTTTCGTTTTGTGATTTTGCATTAAGTGATTCCGAGAGCGGCAACACACGACATTGTCCGCCTTGTTAGCATCCCATGTCGAGTCGCTGCTGCTCACAGGATGAAAGACGAGCGAGCTGACAGCTACACAGGCAGACGCATTACTATTTCAGCCGCAATCGCTGCTTCCGTGCTGCTGCCGAGCAGCCGCTCCAGTCCTCCCGCCCCGGCCCGCCTTAATTCTTAATGGTTTCTTCAAATGCGAGGCCCCCCCCGAACCCCCCCCCCCCCCCAACCTCCACCCACCTCCTCCCCCTCCTCCTCCTCCTCCACCTCAGAAGGCGCCACGTTCCAAGATGTAAATCCGAGGGTTTAATCCACACACGCTTGGTGCGTGTGTGGCTGCTGTGAGAATGGGAAGAGTGTGTGTGTGTGTGTGTGTGTGTGTGTGTGTGTGTGTGTGTGTGTGTGTGTGTGTGTGTGTGTGTGTGTGTGTGCGCGCAACCTGAACCGCAGGGCCGGGAGCCTTCGGAACGTCTTTGATGGTGTAGCTCTGAATCATTTACCAGCGAGATGCAGACGATGTGAAACACGCGTGGCCGGAGAGCCACGAGGAAGCTGATGTTCCAGACACGGAGAGCATCGTCATCCTAAAAAGGGCTTTTTGAAATATTTAAAAAAAAACAATGAAAATCAGCGAAGGCACGGTGGAGGAGGGGGCTGTGAACCTGTAGAAAGGCAGCCAAGCCGTGAAAGAAAAAGAATGCCTATTTTAATGAATACAAAATAAAAAATTTGGCAACATGTGAGAGTGTTCGAGTATTCTTGTGCTCGAGGCAACTAAACAAATTCTGAAAAGAAAAAAAAAAAATCCATCACTGTGCAATGACAGAAGGCTATAATCATTTCTGGTTCAAATTTAAAATGTTCTGCTGAGGAAAGGAACAATGACAAGACTGTTACTCTGGCTAAGTGGAGTCAACTACTAGTCAACTACTTCCAATTTTTGCCATAAACTACAGAACTGAACTACAGTGGCTCTTTTCTAAAAGGCAGATTGTTCTTAAAAAGGTTGTTTACCAGTTTGTTGCTGATCATTTTTCACAGTTCGACTGGTTGTGTTGAAATTGATATAACTGCTACATTGTAAACAATATCTCTTTTTTTGCATCAGTTGGTCTATAAATCCAAAATATCATTGTCTCCTGCTGCTGCTATCGATCTGCTATTACTCCTTCTGGTACTTTGCTTTGGACTTAGTCTTGGAGTCGGGTTTGATTAATCTTAACTGTAAGGTTCATGTGGAACTCTTGAAGAAACAAACACTGAACAGAGATCTTCTCTCTGGCACCAGAAACACATTCTGTCTTCTGTTTGAACAATCCGCCTGTTTCAGTAAATCAGGGAAGCAGAGGAACTGTGAGTCAATTTTTTTTTTCTTTTTAAGGAAGAGCAAAAAAGCAAGAGCGGCCGGACGTTTATCAACTGCAACCGCAATTATCTTGCACAAGGGCAGTCGAAGAACGACACGGTTGCCGGGAGACACTTTAATAAGGAGCCCAAAGACAGTATTAAGGCCGACCTTTAACAGAGGACGAGGCAAGAAAATCAAAATTATGGATCACATTGTTAACACACCAGGCTAGTGGGGTCACAGGAGAGTCGGAGCACCGAGGTTTGTGCATTTCAAAAGACGGCGGGAATTCATCCTGACACAAAAAAGCACTTTTGCTTGTGGAAACCAGTTTATTGGTTAATTGGATCCAAATTAGCTGTCACGCCAGTGGTAGCAGGGCTTTCTGAGGTCCAAACAAAAAGCAATACCAAAACATTTTGTGATACATAAACATGTAATGACAAAAACAAAAAACACAAAATGAAGATAATAAATGGCAAGTAGAACGACTCAAACGGCAACAAACACAGAAGCAAACTCAAGGTTATTTAGGCAAGGCTGGTTCTCTGAGTAACATGAGTGAGATGTCTCACTATGGGATGCACGCCTCCGCTGCAGCCCTCTCGGAAGCATCAATCTCATTAGGCCAATCCTGATTGGCTGGTGAAATGTATCCGTCCGCATCAGGCAGTCCCATTAACCATAAATGCCACCCCCGGACGGTACCACCTCCGTCAAACACCTCTCCTCACTCGGAGCATATCTCTCATCTCGCGCTAGCTAATCTAACTGTGCACTGAGTGACCTTGCCTGATTCCGTGGCCAAGCGCAGGCGAGCGCGGGACTTTTTCGGTCACACTGGACCAATCCTGCATCTTACTTGCCCCTGTACGGTTTGATTGATGCGCGAGCCCAACGCCCCCACCACGGTGTTCACGCTCCGGCATATTAGCGGAGGCGTGCATCCCATCGTGAGACATCGAGTGAATATTAGGAAGGAGCACTCGCAATTTGACCCAAACAGTGACAGAATCCATCCATGCATCCATCCGTCATTTTCTTCCCAAACTCAGGGAGGGTTGCGGGGGTCTCAGCTGTCATAGGGCGAAGGCAGGGTGACACCCTGGACAAGTTGCCAGTTCGTCGCAGGGCCACATAGAGAAGAAAACAAAGACAACCATTCGCACTCTCACACACACCTACGGACAATTTAGAGTTCCCAATTCACCTCACATGCATGTTTTTGGAGTGTGGGAGGAAGCCGGAGAGAACCCATGCAGACACAGGGAGAACATGCAAACTCCACACAGAAAAGTACCAGGCCCGGAATCAAAGCCAAGACCTTCTTGCTGTCGCCCCAACGACAGAATCATAAAACTAAAACAAAAATAATACTAACAGATATGAAACCTACCAAGAAGAGTGTCGGTCTCAAGATAAAAAGAAGTAACAATATGACCAAAGTTGGGACAAAATATCAGGCACAACACAAAATACTTTGAAATAATCTGTGTTGACAATTGTACACAGCGACAAACGACTCTTGACTTGACGTCCCCCCAAATATCCAGCATGAATTTTTAACTGATTCGAAAAAAGATGAGAGACTTTCTGTTGGCAGAACATCTTCAAACTGCCGGAGCAAAAGTCTCGGCGACAAAGTGTGTGTGTGTGTGTGTGTGTGTGTGTGTGTGTGTGTGTGTGTGTGTGTGTGTGTGCGCGTGACGACAAGCAGACGGAGCCGCCGGGGGAGAGAAGCGGAGTAAACTCCACTTCACACTCGGAACGGGTTTACGGACGAGAGAGACGAAGACGACGACGCGCAGGATTTATCCCTCAAGTCGGTGCTGCCAGGGACGTCGCTTGGCTCCTGGTGATGAGTGGCTTAAATATTTCACGCGGCCCACATCCAGACGGCTGATAGGCAGCGTGGTGGCGGCGGCGGCGGCGATCCACTTCCCTCGACTTCGAGGAAAGCCTGTTTACAGCCGGAGGACGACTGACTCTCGAGCCGCTCTGGAGACGCTCGAGAGTTCGCAGTAACGTACAGCTAACGTGGCTAACGCTGGGCTAGCGACAGCTCGTCTGATCGCTTTGTGATTCTGATCGTTTTTATCCAGATTTCTTTTAAAGGCAACTGACTGTTGGAGCCTCTGACCTTGAGAGGCTAATGGAGGCCGTTGTCGTCCTCGTTAGCGCTGTTTTAATCGGCTCTAACACAGTGAGTCACAACGTTAATAGTGAAATACGCGAAAACTTCTGTGGCTGAATGTTTATGGAAGGTAAAATAAAAGGAAGGAAACAAACGTGAATTAAACTCCTAAGTTGTGTCTGTGCACTGAAACAGGTGAGTTTAATATAAAATGACTTCATTTTTATTTGAGCAGATTTTTTGTTACTCGTATATTTCAATGAAATAAACTAAAGATTATTTTAATGTCTGTTTTCCTGCACTAAACTGGAGGAAGCAGCATCAATACAAGTATCCAGCAGTATCAATCAATCAATCAATCAATCAATCAATTAATCAATCAATCAATCGACTGCACACATGCAGAGTCTTCTACCGACGCTCCAACAAGGCATTACTGCCTTTGTGTCCTGCAACAAAAAAAGCGCAGTTCGTTGTGATGTCACACAGGGCGCCAATCTCTCTCCCGGCTTAGCAACAGCAGGATGTTGGCTCCGCCCTCAAGGACCGCCTTGTTTGTGTCGCCTTCCTAACATGCGGGAAGCCCAACAGAGTATCAGATTGAGCAGCAGGCTTTAAACAGAGGGCTAAATGCGCTGTTGTCTGGAGATCTCAGAGGTCCAAACAGCAGAAACAGGTCGAGGGACTCAGCGATGAAGACACGATCAATAATGTCGATGGTGCCCATGAGACGTGCCGCAAGAGGAGCAGACAGAGAGCAGCACCGGCGGCGGCGGCAGCAGCAGCAGCAACATCTGACACGACACGTCCTGCTTTGTTTTCGTCGGCATTTTAATCTGTAAAGACACCGACCGACAAAAAGACGTGTAAAATCTGAATTACACGTTGCACAGAGGAGCTGCTTTATGTGGCAGCGGCGGCGTGATGACACCTTTTCCCTTAATCCACCACACTCACACACACACACACACACACACACACACACACACACACACACACACACACACACACACAGAGCGGTGACACTGCGGCTGTTTATACACAAATGTGGAGTGAGTGGGTAATCCAGCAAATCCCCCCCCTTCAAATCCCTTTAATCACAGCTGCTTGATCCTCCACCAAACACCGAGTGAAGTGCTCGCTCGGGGCCGGACGACCAGCGGAAGCCTCGGCCTGGGTGAGGACTTGGTCTGGGCGAGGACTCGGTCTGGGTGAGGCCTCGGCCTGGGTGAGGACTCGGTCTGGGTGAGGACTCGGTCTGGGAGAGGACTCGGTCTGGGTGAGGCCTCGGCCTGGGTGAGGACTTGGTCTGGGTGAGGCCTCGGCCTGGGTGAGGCCTCGGTCTGGGTGAGGACTCGGTCTGGGTGAGGCCTCGGCCTGGGTGAGGACTCGGTCTGGGTGAGGACTCGGTCTGGGAGAGGACTCGGTCTGGGTGAGGCCTCGGCCTGGGTGAGGACTCGGTCTGGGAGAGGACTCGGTCTGGGTGAGGACTCGGTCTGGGAGAGGACTCGGTCTGGGTGAGGCCTCGGCCTGGGTGAGGACTTGGTCTGGGTGAGGCCTCGGCCTGGGTGAGGCCTCGGTCTGGGTGAGGACTCGGTCTGGGTGAGGCCTCGGCCTGGGTGAGGACTCGGTCTGGGTGAGGACTCGGTCTGGGAGAGGACTCGGTCTGGGTGAAGCCTCGGCCTGGGTGAGGACTCGGTCTGGGTGAGGACTCGGTCTGGGAGAGGACTCGGCCTGGGTGAGGCCTCGGCCTGGGAGAGGACTCGGTCTGGGGGTGGTGGGGGTCAGAGTGAGCGGAGGCGCGCCAGGACGAGTGGCCGTTCGATGAATCAACGACTTCTGTTGGGGCTCCTGAAGTAGAATCATGTTTTATATAGCGTATGAAAATGCTTCCTAAACGCCTCGTCCTGAATAAACAGGCCCACAGCGAAGCTTTATTAGGTTGCAGGGGGGCAGTTTAATCCTTATCATAAAAAAACATTGTTGTGAGTTATTTATCGGGTTGGTGACGTGGTAGCAAAGACGCCTCTTTCTAGCCAGCAGTGGTGGACGAGGTCAATTTCAATTGGACATCAGTTTCCCCAGACGATCCTGCAGCGCTGGAGGTGAGCAGCGTCAGTCGTGGTGAAAGGTCAGAGACGAACCGACGTCAATACTTTGGAGTCTTTGGATGACAACGTCATTGATGTCGGAGGGGGAAATAGAATAAAATAAAACAACAACAAAGAAAGTGATAAAGTCAATGAGTGACTGGAGAGAAAGTCAGGGTGGGATCTCCATAGCAGGACATCCAGCCAGAGGAGCCACTGCAGCAGCAGCAGCAGCAGCAGCAGCAGCAGTAGCAGCAGCAGCAGCAGCAGCATGTGAACTTTCTTGAGGAGCAAAAGTTCAGATGTCTTAAGTCTCCACTCTGACTGCAGGCGAGGCGGCGGCGGCGCTGGATTAGCGCGGAGCGTCTGGGAGAAGCGCTGATGAGGGAGGTGGAGGGGGAGGAGGAGGAGGAGGAGGTGGTGGGGGAGGAGCAGAAGGAGGAGTACGAGGAGGAGGAGGAGGTGGAGCGACAAGTTTTGATGTGAATAATTTATCAGCCGTGCTTCCGCCGCCTTTGTTCTGCCTCCAAAAGGATCCGGGTTTTAACTTTTAATAGCATTTGTGGCCGGACTTATTATGTGTGATCAAATAATTCTCCGCTGTGCCGTGTGGATTAAAAAAAAGAAAGAAATTAGCACTCTTTGCTTTTTTTTTTTTTTTTTGTCTTCCGGGGACCGTGTGGGTAGAAGCTTCCTTCCTCTCCGTCCTGCGCTGTTTAAATCATCGTATTGCAAAAACACACAGAAGCGTCTCCGGCTGTGAGCTCACTGGTGAATCTTTAATTAGTTAAAACATTTACTCAAACAAAAAAAAAAAGTTCACACGATGGAGCTGCAGACTCGTTAGTCTCTGTTTTGCAGGAGTTTTGAAGTCGAAAGAAAGGAGCAACGAGCGCTAGCTGGGTTAGCCTAGCTGCTAAAGACGCAACAATACAGTATGAAAAAAAAGTTGACATACAGATGATTAGTGATGATGATGAAACAAGCGTCAGTGATGGATCTTCTCTGTCTGGCCGGCTGACGTGTTCATCGCGGCGCCGCTCTTGAAGCGGAAGTGATCAAGAGGGGCGTCGAACGGCGGCGGCGCTAGCGGCGCTGACGGCGCTAATGGCTGAACTCTCAATTTTCTGCTTCTGAGGGGAGTCACGTGCGCCTCAAACGGCCGATCATCATTAAAGGCCCCGTCAGTCGGAAAAAACTGAGAGGAGGAGCGGGAAGAGAGAGAGAGAGAGAGTGAAAGAAGGAGAGAGAGAGAGAGAGAGACAGAGGCTGACAGATGTTCTCTAGCTCGCTCGCTACGAGGCTAACTACCCCCCCCGCTCCTCCTCCCACCTGAGGCTACGTTTCAATTAGAGGGCCTCCTGCGGAGGAAATCTGAAGTGCCTCATTTTCTCTGAGCCGCCTCCAGCTTTATGATGTCGGCGCAGACGCTCAGTTTGCATCAATAAACACCGAAGACGCTTTGTGATGCCGCCGCGGAAGAAAAGAGACGAGTGGGGAAGACACGCCCCCTTTACAGTCACACAATGGAAGAAGAGGCCGACTGAACTGCTCTCACTCAGATCTTTACTTTTCATCCTGGAGGACAATAAAAACCCTTTCTAGATCTCAGGAAACCGCAGACTTAGCCCTCTGTTTGTAGCTTGCAGCTAGAACTCGCAGCTGCCCTTGAACTTCCACGTGTTTGGACAGGGGCCAAAATACAAGGCGGGCCTCAGAGGGGTGGAGCCAACACCTGAGAAGAGGGTGTTGTTGGCTCTGACAGGTATTGGTGCCCTCTGTCATGTCATAAAGGGGGATTATTAAAAAAAAAAAAAAAGCACCCAGAGACACAAATCGTTGTCTCTTTGTTTTTTATATTTAACCTTTATTTTACCAGGAAAGTCCCATTGATACTAAAAATCTCTTTTCCAATTGAGTCCTGGCCAAGAGGCAGCAAAACTTAAAAATAAAGACAATATCACGAGGGCGGAGCTGCAACATGTTAGCAAACAGCCGCTAAGCTAGCTAGCCGCTTTAATCCACTCATTTTGGCAGCCGAAAGCTTGGCACTGTGTGTGTGTGTGTGTGTGTGTGTGTGTGTGTGAAGGGGAGAGAATGAATTTGAAGCAGACGTTTCTACCACCTGTCGGAGGCGGTCGCTCCTGGCGAGGGTGGAGGGGTTGGAGGAGTGGAGTGGGGTGGTGGGGGAGGGCTTGGAGGTGGTCGCTCCTGGTGGTGGGGGAGGGCTTGGAGGTGGTCGCTCCTGGTGGGGGTGGAGGAGTGGAGTGGGGTGGTGGGGGAGGGCTTGGAGGTGGTCGCTCCTGGTGGGGTTGGAGGAGTGGAGTGGGGTGGTGGGGGAGGGCTTGGAGGTGGTCGCTCCTGGTGGTGGGGGAGGGCTTGGAGGTGGTCGCTGACTCGCTGTCTTGACACGGCACCGAGCCGGGCCAGACCCACACCACACCCTCCACCGGAACTATTTCCTGATTCGCCTCCTCTCGGCTCCTCCCGCCGCAGTCTGAGCGGCCGCTCGGTCGACATGGAAACCCTCATTAGCGTCGCCTCCGCCGAGCTGCACATGTAATTGGTGACGCCGACCGTCAAGGAAATTAGCCTTTTTTCCCGGCGCTCCGCTCCTCGCTCGCTCCTCGCTCGCTCTTCTCTCGCTCGCTCGCTCGCTCGCCGGTGAGAATGGTGAGTTCACGGCCGAGCGCCGAGCTTAAGGCCTTAAATCCGCGGACGCCTCTCCGCCTCTTACCCTCCGGTCGGCGGGGTGACAGCTCAAAGAGAGCCTTAAATCATGAGAACCGCTTTACCTTTCAGCCGCGCCGCCGAGACGCACCTACTGCTAAGTCGCTAAAGTCGGCCGACTTAAAGTGGATCTGGGGCCGCCCGCCGCCGCGCATCTCAATCAGGCAGCCGGCGGTGAGCCGAGAGTGACGGGCAGAGGGCAGCGAGCAGGACTTCTTCCTCCCTCTGTGAGACGCAGGGAGGAGGAGGAGGAGGAGGAGGAGGAGATGGGTTAGAATTCTCCCATTATGTTTGTCTGCATGACGCGGAGCCGGTTGCCAGGTCCCTCTGGGTCTTCCAGCCTCGGCTTCCTGCTGCTTTCCAGTGGTGTCAAACTCAAATACACAGTGGGGCCAAAATGTAAAACTTGGAGAAAGTTGCGGGCCAACTTTGATATTTATTGGAAAAATCTTCCTACAGATTTAAAAAGTGAAGCTTTTTATATGGATGAAAAGTTTTGCTTC
>NW_027466134.1:7647500-7712500 GCF_046127955.1 Nelusetta ayraudi
GCTGGAGAGATCTAAATATAGCTTGCGCATATTTGACCAATGATTGAACGAGGAGGAAATATGGAACACAAACCTCTTCAAAAAAAAATGCACTTTCCTGGAATGTAAAAAGCACTTTTTGACACTTTGTGCATGGAGCTGCAGGCTGAACATTGAGTTTAGACAAAAGTTATGTTCCAAAAAACAATGACTGACTTAGAAGGATGAATGAAGAAAAAAATAAAATAAATCCTTCTCACAAGTGATTCCCTCGTTCAGTGGTACCTTCATAATGTGGCGAGGCGCAGAGGGAGTGGGCAGGGTGCAAACCCCCAGACCCCCTGGGGTTCGACGCCCGCCCAGGCCCTCTTCACCTCGACACAATAACATTCATTTCTTTTGCTAAGCCAAACATTTACAAACCTTGCAAGACAGCTGGTTTCCTCTGATTTAGAACAAACCCCAGTCCAAGTCCTTTTCAGCTGGACAGAGTACGACGGGACCAGCCTGCATCCTTCGGTGTTGATCGCAACAGAGGTTTTGTCCAATCACCTTCCAAGTTTTGTTGGAAGAGGCCCTCGTGTTTTCGAAGGTTTTCCAGCTTTTTGAGCTTCTTTTTGCTCCTACTCCTACCCCTTTACTTCCCATTGTACTTTAAATAGCCCAACACACACACACACACACACACACACACACTACTTCTTTCTTTGTGCAGAAGTAAACACGTGCAAAACTTTTTTATTTAGGTCAATCAAAATGCAGTTTTAATACCTCTTAGCATCTTAGCTATAAGTCACATATCAAAGCGCCGCTTCGCTTAAACACTTAAAAGTGCGCGCCGTGGATGTCATTAAATAGTTAGCAGAAGGTTGAGAAAGGAGTGCAGCAGTCCCCTGTAGCGGCAGACGCACTCCTCGTGAAGCAGCAGCAGCAGCCGCCTGACTGATGCCTGCACAACAGAGTGACAGCCAGAGGTGAAATTTTCATTTTACATGATTGCGGGTAGTTTTAAGAGAGTCGTCTGCACGGATAATGGCACTTTAAATGTTTAGCGTTCAGTCGCGAGTGACTCATGCAACATTCAGACTCTCGCAAAGGCCTGTAATTGAGGCACATTAACGGTGGGAGGGAAGAGTGAAGTGGGGGAAAAATAAATATGAACACAAAGAAAGTTTGACTAAAGAGCGAAACCTCTGACAACCTGAGGCAGGCGGTGACGGGCCTCCGTGTTTTGAGCGGAGCACATTATTGTTTATAATTGTCCATTACAACTTATAGAAAAGAGAAATAAATTGAATGAACATAAAACCAATTTATTACCGACTTGTTATGAGTGTTAAATTTGTCGCCAGGTTAAAACGAAAGTCACGCTGCTGAGCGTTCTTATGCTTAGCTTAGCTCAGCTTTCTCCCGCTGTAGCCTTAACGTTAAAAGTACTTCCATTTCAGTACTCACCGATACCGAATACTTGATAAGGTCATTGTAGAATTACTTTGATATATACATATGTATATTCATACGCACACATATACAACTGGTGTCGGTGTCGCAGTCTCTGCACGTATTTTACGAGTACGAGTACCACGCTCAACTCCGGTAGCAGTACCGAGATTAAATCAGTGCCGATACCAATAACGGCATTGATATAGGTACCAATACCCGATACTGGTATTGGTATCAGTACATCCCTAGGTATAATAGTTCCTGGGCATGGTATTCAAAAAGAGCAAAGGAACACCTGTGAAAAATCAGAACCTCCCACCTGTGTTCGGGCCCTTTTGCGTCCTGACTGATCCGACGTGGTCTGAGCTCCTCCCCGCGTCTCCTTGGCTGCTCCTTGGCCGCTCGCCGGAAGCAGAGCCGGGGCTCGGGAGGAGGTCTAATAACGTTCCCCCCCCCCCTCCCCTCCGCCCCGACGCGCCCATCAGCCGCGGCTTGGCTCCATGTCTCGCGGTAATCCGTCTAAGTTAAGCCCGAGTGCAACGCCGACTCGGAGATTACATCACCGCCTTTGGCCGAGTCAAGGACGCTCCCAAATCAATGCTCCTGATGCAAATGCACGGTGGGAATTCACTTTAAAGCTAATAACATTAAGCTGGGAGCGGTGCCACGCGGGCCCACATTGTAATGTTATGTAAATCTGAGCGTGTGACAGCTTCATTTAAATCAGAGTGCGCCAGATTATGCACGATAGTGTCCCACTTTGCTCCCGCGTGCTCATCTCGGCTTCCCGGTAAATAATTCAGGCCATAATTCGGCGCATTAGAAGGAGACGTTCAAAAAAAAAGGAAAGGAGAAAAAAAAAAGGAAAAAGGCCAAAGCAGCAGCAGGGCCCCCGGAGACTCGACGGCGGAATTTTATGCAGAGGAAGAAATTGGAAGGCGGCATGATGTTGGCTGCAGGGCCCATCACTCATCAATTTGTTTGTAAACACCAGATTTATGTGCAGTAAAGCAAGTGCACGGCTCCACCGCTGCAGGGGCCTCTCTCTCTCTGACTCTCTTAGACACACACACACACACACACACACACACAACCCCAGCATCACCTCCAGCAAAACAGAGCGGAAAAAAAAATTACTAGGAAATCTCCAAGTAGTTGCCATTTCGTTTGGAAATCTTCCTGGCAGAGATGTGTGTGTGTGTGTGTGTGTGTGTGTGTGTGTGCGTGCACGCTCACAGTTCAAGTCATGCGGCCTGAGAGCGGCGAGCTGATGACATAAGCGCTGTGTTTACTGTAAGCATCAGGTCAGCCGCGGGTAAATATTTCTGTTTGATTAATCGACTCTTGACGCGAATCACCTCTCAGTGACCACAGGAAGCTCCGCCCCTCACTTCCTCCAACCCCCCCCCCCCCCCCCCCCCCCGACCAACACATCCTACCCCTCCCCCGTCTCCTCCACTCCGACTGTCGACGTTTTCACTGACTGGCGCTTCAATTTGCCGACCTGCGGGAGGGAAAACGAAAAACGTTCGCCGAGTCCGGCGACGGAAAAAAAAGAAGCAAAGATGACAAATGGAAAAAGGATTAAATGAAGTGGCGCTTCGGAAGAGGAGACGATTAAAAAAAAAAAATGATAAAAGAAAAAAGCAGTAGGGGAGAGAAAACTTTCAGGAAGTGTTTAAACGGTTCAAGTGACTCCATCCTGGTGATGTTGTTAGCATCGTTAGCATTAGCTCGGCTCTCAAGTGTTTCCTCTGGTCCCTTCTTTTGTCTTCTGTGATTTGTAAACAGTTGATCTTTGACTGGACACTTAATATGACGATCAACTGGAGAGAAAAAAATATGCTTTGCTGCTCTGCTGGTTGGACTCGTGATGGACTTCCAATATGGTGGCACAACATTTTTCCAGTGGCCACTTGAGGTACTGCAGCCAAAAATATCCAATGCAGACCACAGAGCATTTTTCACAAAAACCGCAGTACGGTAAAATAAAGGGCCGTAAAACGGTTGACAGGACACCTGTTATCTGAATTCGACACATAACAAATATTTATATTGTGTATTTTTACATCATGGACTTTATAAAAATGTTCTTACGGACAGAAAATCTCCAGAAAAGACTTTATTCCAAACATGATGTCATGTCATGTGCTGTGTCTCAGCTCGTTCCGATTAGCTGATGCGTTCTGATGCATCATGGGAGGTACAGTTCTAATAGTGATATATATATATATGTATATATATATATATACATATATATATATATATATATATATATATGGTCTAAATCAGGGGTGTGCCAACTACAGCCCGGGGGCCATATGCAGCTCGCTAAGCTTTCTCCCGCTGAAGTTTAATAAATGATATTGATAGTAAATGAGTCATAGAACAGCTGCATTTCATCCATTTTTTCAGTGTTTTCAGTCATTTCAATAAAGAGCTAAATACTGAGGTGCTTCAAAGACACGTATTTTTGATTTTGTTCATTTTCAATTGACATTAAAGCACGTTTCCGACATATCCCATTATATATTTGTCTACTATAAGGTGGGTCACTAAAACACTCCATCCATCTGTCAAATCTTAGAACTCACTGTGGCCCCACCAGTCAGAAAGTTTGCCCACGTCTGGTCTAAATTCACACTGATACATCTCGCTACTCCTGCTGCTATAAAGTGTTTCCGCAGCCGAAGGTCTCGTAGAGTCGGTGGAGGGGAGGGTCGGCTGCGGTTGAAGACTGTGGCGGCGAGGCGCAGCGATGCGGAGCTCCGCAGGTCAACGGAAGGTTTCCGGAGCAGCTGCAGGCGAAGACCGAAAGCCAGAGATTCTCTGAGATTCTCTCACATCATTTTAACAAAGTGCCACGAGAGGCTGGAAGCGAACAAAAGGCAACGAACAAACGGGGCTGCTGTTGCAAAGCATTTATTGAGGGGAAGAGAAAGGAAGATACAACACAACAGTCGACTACAGCGCCCCCCCCCGACTCCCTCAGACCTCCGGGGGAGTGGGGGGGCAGATCAGAGGCTTTAACGGCCGAGTCTCAGAGCCTTCGCCCTGGGAGCTGGCGGCCGCGAAGCTCTGAGCTGCGGATGAAGACGGCGGCAGCACGGAGTCAAACCGCGGCCTGGTCGCTTTACCAAGCCGTGTGTGTTGGGGACGGGGGGCGGGGGAGAGGGGGAGAGGGGGAGAGGTGGAGGCAGTGAGGAAAACACACCCAGAGCACTGTGAGTCAGCACAGCTCAGTCAAAGGCACTTTAAAAAACAAAACAAAAACAAGGTTAAACAGTCAGGAAACATTTTGTGGCTGTTGCCGAAGTTTAGCTCTCGGTAAATGCACCCAGATCACCTGGCGCAACAACACGTGCTAATAAGCTAACCAACAACAACAACAAAAAAAAAATTTCAACCAACGATAAAAATAACCCTGTGTTATGAAGCACTGACTTTTTAAAAGTTTTTTGAATATGCAACCAATCAGAACAAATCAAAGCCAACCATCATAAAACATTCCACGGGTAAAACTACTTCCTGCACTGAGTTGAAGGATACAAATGTTGCTCCGTTAACCCAAAAAGTCCCGCTCAGCTTCTGTGGCTGACCTCTGCGTCAGCGGCAGAATCCACTTGGATGAGAACATTTTTCCTCCTGCATGTTAGTCGCAAGTCTCGTGATTACGTTTTGTTTTGTTGCTCCCCCTACCCCCAGTGGATCTGGCAATGTACTGCAGCAATTCACTTGCTTTGACTTTGACTTCACGCAGAACGACGTGAGTGTTCAGAATTAGCTCAGCAGAATAAGACGGCTGCTACCAAGTATGCAATACCCATCGTCACCATAAGGGGGGGAGAAAGAAACCAAGCTATTACAATTGGTCTATAGTTTTTTTTATTTTTTTATTATTTTTTTTTAAGAAATATATACTGGTAGTTTAATGAATTGCTATGTGTATTGTTCAGCACTTAGCACGAGTTGCTTCGGCGGTGACCCAACTGGTTACATTAGAGGCACAATAAAAAAGCTGCTTTTCTTCAAGGGAACATGGAGAGAATCCTCTACTTTTTGGGGGGTGCGTCACAGTAAACTATTTCTGCAAGAAAATAATGAAAAATAAATTCTGAATTGAAATGATCTGGATCCACCATCGACTTCTGGAGCTTGAAAATAAATATCTTGCTCTAAGGCACAACTAGTGGCCAAAACTATTTTTACAAATGACTTTAATTTGGCATCAAAACAACTTTAAAATTGATCACCACAAGCCGCTGATCAATGGCCGTCAAACAGAATTAAAAGAAAAATTAGATTGAAAAAGAATTGTGGGTAAACTCCCGTGGTCCCTTCTTATCCCGTCAACTTTACACCAACACTAGATATAAAAGACATCAATCAACAGTGACACTCACTCTCTCTCTCTCTCTCTCTCTCTCTCTCTCCCACACACACACACACACACACACACACCTACACACACACACACACACACACACAGTACCAATAGTCTCCCTCACTATCAGGCTATAAGGACACTTAGGCTTGAATCTGTACATGTAAAATATTTTCCTTATTCATAAAAAAAAATCCCCTAATTCTAATAAAGTGTCGATGCAATTAGCGATAAGAATTGCATAGCCGTAATTTCGAATCTCTGCTTGATTGCAATTATGCCGCAATCTAATCTAGTTACTGGTAAATAAGAGGAAAAGTTACATTTTTACCTGCATAAAAACAAAGAGAAACAAAGTAGATAATTAATACGAAGCGAATGCCGCGATCATACTGGTTCATCCGATACATGATCAGTGGAGGTGTACAGGACATGAACGGAAACAAAAAAATAAAATACACAATAAAAAGTTGTGTCATGTTGTGAAGGAAGTTGTGTTGTGTTGTGTTGTTTCGTGTTGCCAGCTGCTGGTAAATGCTCTGGTCCCTTTAAAACATCATAACATATGGAATATAGTTGCGTGCTGTTAGTTACACTCTTTGGCGTTGCGTTGTGCGGAGCTGAGTGGTGGTGTTGTATCGCTCTTTGTGTACCGTCGGTGCAGTCGTTTAGCGGGTGGCCGAGATTGAAAACCATGGAAAAATGTAACAATGTGAGTCAGATGAGACAAGCTAGTTTTCAGAAAAGAGTTTAGAATAAATACTGATATGTCTCTGCTTGTTTTCCTGGTTACCCCCTTCATTCAATCTGATTCAACTATAAAATAATAACAAATTATAGGGAAATTATAGGAAAAGTCTAAAAAAAAAAATAATGGTTATAAATGTATTTATGCATGAGGAGCATCTGAGGATCCATCAAACTGCCTCCGAGAAAAGAGTGAATGAGTAATTGATTAAAGTATTTCACCCATTTCCTGATTGTTTTTACTTCACAGGAGCAGCCTGATGTGATTATTTATGGAGAGAATGTCCAGAGATGTGAGTTTTATCACACACCTGCTGGAGCGGAGCAAGCAGGAGGACTTCTCACTGACAAGGTGAGCGGTGGAAAACACCAGAGATGAACTGGAGTGAACTGAGAGGAAGGAGGCGTCAATCATCTCATCGAACTCCTCACCGTCAGCAGATTGAATCTGCGTTGAGCTTGTGTGTGTGTGTGTGTGTGTGTGTGTGTGTGTGTAAGTGTCATAAATGAATCTTGCATGTTTGTGTGGGATGCGAGCAAAGAGAGAGCGAGAGGGAGGGAAGGGGGAGAAGCGGGAGGAGGCAGCGTGAGGGCGGGGCTACGGATCACAGTGGCCAGTGGAGGAGGTGGAGGCGGAGGTGGAGGTGGTGGGCGGAGCTCAGAGGTCGGTGGTGGCCTTGGCGGTCAGCGCCTGGATGCGGCTGGTGTTACAGTTTTTGCAGAGGACGTGTCCGTCCAGAGGGTAGCAGCCCTGGTTGTCCCCCTCCGACAGCAGGGAGCCGCAGTCCTGCAGGGGCGGAGAGACCAACGCACAACACACACACACGCACGCACGCACGCACGCACACACACACACACACACACACACACACACACACACACACACACACACACACACACACACACACACACACACACACAGAGTGTGTCAGTGTCAGCAGCCTCTCGTCTCCCCCGCGTGAGAAGATCTTGTTGAGCTCCTTCGGCTGAGCTAATCTGCTTTGATTCCCTTTGACCTTTGACCTTTACGTCTGCCAGTTGCTGCTCCTCTCTCTCTCTCTCTCTCTCTCTCTCTCTCTCTCTCTCTCTCTCTCTCTCTCTCTCTCTCTCTCTCTCTCTCTCTCTCTCTCTCTCTCTCTCTCTCTCTCTCTCTCTCTCTCTCTCTCTCTCTCTCTCTCTCTGGCGGGCGAGCGAGCACAAACCAGACGCCCGACATCCTCTCTATCACACACCTCGCAGCGGTAGCACTGCACGTGGAAGTCACGGTCCAGGGCCACGATGCGCACGGTCTCCTCCTGACCCGGAGCTGGCATGATGGGCTCGTGGCACACGCAGCAGCGAGGAGCGAACTTCCTGCAAAAGAAAAAACAGCAACGGTTCAATCAAAACAACAGGAAGTGATCATCAGTCATCAAAACTGTGATTTTCTATTTTGGTTTTGGCTTTGGTGACGGCGATTATGCTGTTTATTTATGGCCACAGTGCAGTGGAACAGTATTAATTACATTATTATCGCTAATCATTAAAAAGATGAGCCTCACTTTACAGCAGGAATACAGAAGGCGGAAAACTGTTCCCAAATTTTTTTTTTTTTATCCTCACATACTCTTAAAACGAGACAAAAACAATATTTTTCCATTTTCTTTTCTGGAAAAATGTTTGCAAGTCTCACAGGAGAAAGTGTCACACAGCGGCTTCCAAGAACAGGAAAAACACAGAAACTTTGAGGAGTTTTCATTTTATGGCCTCTGACTTATTTGTGTGTCTCTTGTTTCACATCTAAACATGGCAGGACTTTTTTTCATTTGTCACAACCGAGGCCTTCCAGTCACAGTCAGACTGTGAGGATGTGAAATTCACAAGGAGCATTTTGGGGTCATGCGAGGTGACAGGAAGCACGAACAGGAACGTACTCGGGCTTTTCTGGTTTCGTCGCAGAAGGGGAAGCACGGTGGAGATCTGGGGGAGGAGTTCGCGACCGTCCGTGGAAACGGAGGGCAGCGCCGTTTTTGACGTGCAGTTGCGGAACCGTCTGACAAGAAGTCGGTTGTTCACTTCCTTTTCCTCTTCCCATTCTGGGAAGGTTGAGTAATCTGCAGCTCCAGACTCGTTGACGGGAATCTAGAAAAACGTTTCACTTTTTTTTTTTTTTTTTTTAAGATTGCTGTCAGCAGTGGCGGCAGGTGGCCCGGAATTCGCGGAAACGGCCGCCAGCCTTCCTGAAAGCGGCGGCGGTGCCGGTGGCAGGACGTGATTGTGACGTCAGAGATTTCACTCACGTCGAGGTTAAAGAGTCAGCTGACACTTTGACACGGTCGATTTATCGAACCACCAGTTGGCAGCTTTGACTGGACACAGACAGCAGAACCGCGTTCCCCTCCACCAGTGTTTTCTAGCAGTAACCAGCTACACCAGCCAGGTGTTGGCCACGCCCCCTCCCGGGTGTTGGCCACACCCCCTACGAGACCAGACCACCTGTTTTTTTTTTAAATCCTCTTCCAAACATGTGGAAGGTCCAGCGAAGCATCAGTTTTAGCAGGACGCTGCAAACAGAGGGCTAAATAGGCTGTTGTTTTTTTTTAAGGTTTTGGAGTGAGGCTGCACACAGGCTGCGGTCTGTCTGTCTGTCCGTCCGTCCTGTGTCCTAAATGAAATCTTAAAATGTGGAAACTTTTATCTAATGTTGTATGTTTTTCACAAATGTGATTCTTCAATTTTAACTGAAATTTTCAATTTCAGTTTAAGGACAGAGCAGTTTCATAACTGAACAGAGCCCTCTTTCATTTTCAACAAGAACGGGATGAACAATTTCTTGCATCCAAACAAGAAAGTGAAGTGAACCACGACCAGAAGCTTCACCGCAGGTGTGACGGGATTTTAAGTCGAGTTGTTCCCAATTTTAGCACGTTGTTTCACGGTGAAAAAAACGAAACGAAACGAAAGAAAGAACACGTGGCAGGTGCCGAGAATGCCTACTTGTGGAAGTCCTCGATGCAGTGGATGTGGTTGGAGGCGTCCACGGTGAAGGGGATGCCGTCCAGGCTGCGGTGGCAGACCACGCAGGTGAAGCAGTGGGGGTGGTAGGCCTTCCCCGTGGCCCGCAGGATCCGCTCCATGATGGGCTTGCTGCAGATGGTGCAGGTCTCCAGGGTGTTCTGCACACACACACACACACACACACACACACACACACACACACACACACACACACACACACACACACACGGTTACACAACCAACCCTCCTGATAAACCTGCTGCTGATTCACTGATTCACTGGTTCACTGGTTCAGTCGCTGATTGTTTGCAGACACATTTCTTCTACTTTTTCCAGCGGCCCAGTTTGGGATTTTTTCTTTCAAACTCCCTGCTGCTGCTGCTGCTGCTGCTGCTGCACTAGAGCTGGATCTCCTCCCCTTCTGCACGACCGGGGACCTCTTTTTGTCCTCGGATGCCTCGCGGAGCTGAAGGAATCTGATTAGCGCTCCGGCTCTTCTCCCGCAATACAAACACAGCCGTTTATCAGCCGCCCTCAGCCACACTTCGCTCGCCGCCCTGCCCTGCTCGCCGCTCACAGCAGCGGCAGCAGCAACCGGCAGTAAATACTTCCACTTTGTGATGACTGCGGCTTTTCTGCAGCCAGACAAGCGGGCGGGCTGCCCGGGTTTGGGGGGAGGGGGGGACGTGGCGGCTGACTTATCTGCCACATCTCTCTTCTTTATATCTGCTCAGAGACACCATTTGTTATTCCAATATTCCATAAATAACGGCTCCCTCTCCAAACAGCGGAGGTGGAGGATATATCATGGCAGGCTGATCAATATGGGGACGGTTGGTTGGAAGAGGGGGTGGGGACAAAAAATAAATAAAATTAAAAAATAACCCAGGACGTTCTGGTCCCTCTGACCACACAGGTCTGATGATCTGCTGCTTGTAAAGATCATCTGGCAACTTTTTCCTTTTTCCCTGTTTTCGCAGCTCCGAAGACTCAAAATCATAAATACTGCACTACAACTATATATCTATATATTTACAACTGGAAATCTTGTTTGCCAGGGGAGCCCAGAGCCAACATTCACTGGGCCGTGACACGGAGGTGGACGACGGCGAATCAGGAAGCGAGCTGAGCTGAAGGTGGAAGAAGTGAACGGGCGTCAGCATCCGTCGTGCTTGTTTACACCGGATTAGAGCGTTTTTTTGTTTTTTCAGTCAACAATCTAATTGCTGGTGGACGGAGAGCGTTGGAGAGCAATGTGCTCTTTGTCCGGTCAGCAGCATCCTTCCATGGCAGCTGCTCACAATTTCAACCATGACATTTTTTTTTTGCTCGTCCATCTTGGCAACCTCCACCAGACAGTGTTTTCAATCAGTCTTAAGACTTCAGAGGATCCTATAACTCATCAGCTTCCTTAATGGGTTCAGAGACAGTAAGGTCGACAAGCGAGAAGATTCGGATCAAGCAGCTCCAAAAAAACAAAAAAACAAAATGCTGCCCAAACGTGGCAGTTTGCCCAAATGTTTTCGACTGGCTCTTGACCAGATGGACGTGTGAAACAAATCACACAATGTGAGAGTGAATCTGTAAAGTGGCTCCGCATTTGTCGCTGTGTGTTTTTCCTTTCACCTTTGTGGCGAGGATCTGAAGGACCTTTATCTGACCTCCGCTGTCGCTGCTGCTCATTTAGGAAAATAAATTCCTGGAGTCTCTCTCAGCTCTGCCGTGCTCCGCTGTGCTGCGCCGCGCTTGGCTGGGCTAAAGAGTTCACGGCTGAGCGGCTCCTATTGGCCGGGGCCGCAGCGGCGGGCCGCCTCAGTGTTTCCAAACACAGCTTGCGGTGTGTAGCAACACTGCGCTGCGTCATCGGCTGCCTGCCGGACGCACCGCCGGCGCCCCGCCGCTGCGGAAATGACACTTTGAGTGAGCGCTCGTCCGCGGTAAACTCCCGACTCCTCGCCGCGGTCCGGCTGCGGAGCACGTGCACTGACATTTACGGTCGGCACGATAATGAAATGGAGGGGGTGGAGGGGTGGATGACACTCAGCCATGGTGAGAACCTCCATCTGAGGTCCCATTCGTCCATCCTACTAAACTCTGACAGGCAGCGTTTTAAATTGATTTCATTTTTTTTCCTCACCCACTGCAAAACCAATCGACTCACCTTAAGGAAAAACAAAAGGGAGGAGTCGAAAACACAGAAGAAGACCAGGAGGAAGCAGCTACTAGCTAGATGAGATGAGTGTGGACGCTGCATAGTTTGGCATTCGACAATAAAAGAATGAAAGAAGACATCACTGAGTTGCTAACAACTGTTTTAGGATGCGATTGTTTAAAGGCGGATGTGTTTAATATCCAGCGATGTGCAGCTAACATTCTCCGCGGCTACGTTTCGCTAACAGGAAGCCTCGAGCTCGTTGAAGCACTTTTCAGATGCTTTCTGCCGGCCTCTCGACAAGACGGATGCGTGAGATGATTTCAAACTTTGGCGGAAACTTGACGTCCGGCTACGGACGAGAACCGTTGAGCTTCCCGCGCGCGTCACCAGGGGGCGGGGCGGGGCTGAGCCGAGGAGGCCACGAGGTCGAGCTCTTCTCTTCGTCGACCGTGTGACTCAGCTAGGAGTCAGGAGGCATCATTTAAAAATACGTCCATTTCTTCAAAGCACTCTTGGAAGAGGAGGCATTATTTCATGAAAAGCAACGAGCGCAGACGAGCCGGGGAGTCTCCGCCCCCCACCCCCCCGCCACCCCATCCTCCCTCCAAGACAGTAATAGAAATGAACAGTTTTCCCAGGGCAACGTTTGTGTGTAAACAATGTCCGCGCTTTGCAATCGGGCTCGATCTTGGAAGTGGAATGAAGCCTTTAATGAGCTCGCTGCACCGAGCCCCAGAGGTTTGCCTCGTGCGCGCGCGCACACACACACACACAGATGGAGAGAGAGAGAGTGAGAGAGAATATATGCAAGACTGAGAGTGTGAGTGAGATTCCAGAAGCGTGCGGCGCCAAACCATCCTCAACTCTGCGTTTTCCGCTCACTTATTCTCTTCCGTCCTTCACGTGGGAATACCTTGCCCTTGTTTAGCTTAACTGGAGCATGTGATTCCACAGCACACGCACGCACACGCACACACACAGACACACGCACACCTCCTCCGGGCCGATGTAATGAGTACAGTACTCAAAAGACAAAATTTTTTTCCTCTTTTTCTTCTTCTTCTTGTTCCTCTCTGATGCTACAATTCCCTGACCTGGATTCCTGCGTCCTGCCCACCTCTCCTTCCTCCGCCGGTTCCTCACTTGTTGTTTTTTGGGATTTTTTTTAGTCCCCCCCCACAACCCGTTATTTGGTAACATTCATCAACCCCGTTCGCAGAGATGCGTTTTCTCGTGTCAGAATACAGAATTTAAATGGACAGTGGAGCCCCCAAAAAATGGCCTGACACGCAGGGCACCCGCTCTGCCCGGCAGGCGAATACCTCGACACGAGCCGCCACTAGAGGGCGGTATACGTCTGCAGAAGTCCGCGTTTCTGCGTCTCCCCCCTCCACTAAATGTGATGTGTTGGAGCATATGTATTCTTTTCTACCACTCCACCCCCAACACGCACACGCACACACACACACACACACACACACACACACACACACACACACACACACACACACACACACACACACACACACACCCCATCTCTCTCTCATGCATTTCTCTAAGTGTTTGCCCAGAAGGCTAAACAAATGTCTAGGCAGATGAGGTAAAAGTGAATTTAGGTCAGACAGCCTCTTGCTGAACTGAGGGGTGAGTGCAGCTTCGTTTTTAAAGTCAATTGTGGCTTCCTGCTCCTGGTTTTCCGAGTTCCTAGTCCTGCTCCTGCTCGGCGGAGAGACACACATCCGTGCCCGCGTCCTCCGAACCCGGCTGCCCCGATGTTTTCTCAGCAAACACGGCCTGACGCAGGTGGCTGTTAGCGCCGCCACCTGAAGTCAAAGAAGACAAACTGATGCAAAAGTGAAAAAAAAGAAGAATCGTCGAGCTGGCGCCACTCAGCTTGGTGTCCTGCTGCAAACAGGTCCAGTGCAACTGCATGAAATATATATATATGTATATATATATATATATATATATACATATATATATATATGTATATATATATATATATAAAAACCAAACAAACAAACAAAGGAAAGACCTAGGAAGAGATGCTTATAAAATAACACAAAATCATTAAAAAGCAGCAGACAGATTGTTGCGTTTCGTCTGAACCCGTCTGGAAGATGTTGCTCAACATCTGCAGCTTTCACACTGATGCGACTCGACGGCTCGCTGCTGTTCTTCTCTCTATTTCAACTCCTGCTGCTCCGACCGGAAACTTTCTATAACAGACAAACTACCTGCATGACATGAACCGGTAGCCCCCCCCCCCCCCACACACACACACACAGGACTCTGCGTGACTCGGTGTGTTTGCGTCTCCCTGTGCCAGGTGCTCCAGGTGCGGTGCAACGAGAAACATGTTCCCCGTGTTTGCAGGGAAGGAATGTGGGCTCGGTTCACCCCATCACCCCCCCCCCCCCCCCGCCCCGCCCTCTCCTCTTCTGTCCGCATTGTGATAAATTTTTACACCTTTCTGTGTTTCTCCCTCTCTCTCTTGCTCCCTCCCTCTCTCTCTCTCCCCTCACATGGCCGAGCGGGGCTGACAGGAGGCAGCCTGGAGTTCACTCAGACTGCACGCGATTTATGACCTGGCACACTCACTGGCTCAGAGCGGGCCAAATTCCACTCTGTGTGAGCGAGCAAGCGTGTGTGTGTGTGTGTGTCTGTGTTGCTCTCAGAATGCGCAGCTCGCTGCCAGGCCACGCTGTGTGAATTAACTGGAGCCTCCGACTGACGGCGGCGGCGGCTCGTGCAGCAGCAGCAGCAGCAGCAACAGTAGGAGCAGCTGCAGCAGCCGCAGCAGCAGCAGCAGCAGCAGCAGCCGGTCGCAAGGTTTGTGTTTGGTCTCGTCGCCGACTGGCTGCTGCTGAACTATGAGTCAAATCAGCAGCGCCTCCTCAGGGAAGGTGTCCGCTGACTTAATAGACCTTGACAAGCGGCCTCTCCCTCTCTCTCTGTCTCTATCTCTCTCTATCGTGCACACACACACACACACACACACACACACTCGTAGACACTGTGTGTGTTGTATCACTTCATATGGGTCAATCAAAGCAGTGCAAAAAGACAAATAATGGTGCCGGCGAAGGTCTGAGTGTCTGGTGAAAGAGATTCAGTTCAACACGCACTGACTGCTGAGGAAGAGGAGGAGGAAAGGGGAGGAGGAAGAAAAGAGGGGAGGAGGAGGAGGAATAGAAGGAGGAGGTGTTTGCAGGTCAGTGCAAAACTCGATTGACACTCGCCTGAACTCTGTTCGACTCAGTGACATTTCGCAAACAAAGAAAAACCCAAATCACTTTTTTCTCTTCTGGTGTTTTTTTTCCCATCCTGGTAGATGATTAAACCGTTTGGCGGCTTAGGAACCAGGCCACTCGCTCACTGTCATCGCTGCCAATCCAAGGCTGGAGCCAAAAGCTGAACTGGGAAAAACATGACCCATGATGCACTCGGTCAATTATCTTTGTGTACAGGTCAGGTGTTGACTGCTGTCGCGGTCTCTCTGGCAGATGTGCGTGATGTGCGTCTTGTTTGAACAGGCCTGCAGTCGTGACTCATCACCCAAACTCAACATATGTATATGCAAATAACCCCCCAATACCTATCAGCCAATCAGAGGGCTCGTCTATGATCTCTGACAACAGCTTGCTGATTTATGAGGGACTTCACAGAACCTTCTTTAAAGGTCTTCCTTTAAAACCCAGACAAACAACATCAGTGACACATCATCACATCGCAGTCGTGGTGGACACATATTCTTAGTGAGCGGCTGAACGGACATTCTTCAGTTTGTGTTGTTTGTGTCTCTAAGACATTGAAGTTTTTCTAAATGAGGAAGCAACATCTCCTGACTGAACACAGGACCGACAGGAATGTTGTGGCTGAATTTAAGGAGAAAACAAAACAAAACAAAACAAACAAACAAAAAAAAGAGGTCGGAAAGGTCTTAGAGGTAAAACACACCTCGTCCCTGAGACACCCTAACCCTGGCACCCACCTGCGAAGACACAAGACCAACCTGTGATCACCAGGGACTCGCCTGGGATGACCAGAGACCCACCAGGGATCACATGGGATCACCCATGCGGGCCCACCAGAGATCACCTGGGATGACCTGAGACCCACAGGGGACCACCTCAGATCACCTGGGATACCCAGGGACTCACCTGGGATGACCCATGACCCACCAGGGATCACATGAGATCACCAGGATACTCACCTGGGATGACCCAACACCCACGTGGGATGACACGGGACCACCTGAAATCACCTGGGACACCCAGGAACTCATCTGGGATTACATGGGATCACCAGGGACACCCAGGAACTCACCTGGGATGACCCATGACCCACCAGGGATCACATGGGATCACCTGGATACTCACCTGGGATGACCCATGACCCACCAGGGATCACATGGGATCACCTGGATACTCACCTGGGATGACACGGGACCACCTGCAATCACCTGGGACAAACCTGGGACCACCTCAGATGACCTTAGAACCACCTGAGATCCCAGGTCATATCCCACTGAACACCTTCGCCCCAGTTGCCACTGAGCGGCCGTCCATCCTTGGCAGCAGTTTTCCCCGGGCCATTAGGGTCATGGAGCGAAAGGCGAAAGGCGATTTTATAATAACGCGACCCGAATCCTCCGCAGCCGCCCGTCATCTCCGCTCGCCCGACTTGAATCAGCCCCCTCACATCTCTTTTCACGCCGCCTGGATGAGGGCGACTGAGGTGTGCGCACGTTTTTGTCCTCGCTTGTTTTTTTGGACTAGGTTTGGGGTAGAGCGAGGACACACACACACACACACACACACACACACACACACACACACACACACACACACACTGGGTCTGTCAGCCGGTCCGATCTGATCCCGCTGATGCTTTCGTAATGTGGCTGCGATCGTTGACCTGGACTCTCATCGGCTGCGCCGCTCATGGCGTGCGACAGTCAGCGGAAGGAAAGAGTGTGGCGAGGTGTCCGCCTACCCGACCTGGAATGGCCCCGGCTCTCTCTGCGGAGCACCGGACCGTCTGCCTGTCTGCCTGTCTGCCTGTCTGTCCGCCTGCCAGCAAGCGAAGCCTCATACCTATGCTTGTGTTTTATTTTTGTTTGCTGTGCGTGGCTGCCTGGACGCTTCCTGAGCACGCTCAGTCTGCACCAGCAGCCCCCCACGGACCCCCCTCCTCCTCCACCACCGCTCTCACTCTCGCCGGAGAACATGAGTTTTGACAAAGCGACGCAAAGGGACAACGTCAAGTGTCCAGAGTCGCTTACGGCTGAGCTCGCTGCTCCTTCTCAGGATTTTTCATCTCTATTTATTTTTTTTTATCTATGTTGTTTTTGGGCCACGTGACCTGCACGAGGCCACGGCCTGGACACGAGGGGGGTGGGGGGGGCGGGGGAGGGGTGGGCAGACACAGGGATCAGGCTTCACTCCAGCTTTTCCCTGCTGCCGGATAAAAGGTGGCAGCGGAGGAGCCCTGAGCTCTCTGGCCGACCCGCCTGCCCGTCGTCAGGCCTTAAAAAAAAAATAAAATGTGGCCGGACGGCAGGACGTACGTGACCCCTGCGGACTCTGACCAGCCTCTCCTGCTGCGGTTTCTACAGAGAGAAACTGACAAAGAGCCCAGCAGTAGTTCCCTGGCTGCCATGACTGAGAGTGACACTGCAGCGGGTCAGCGCCGGGTCGCACTGAGCCCCCGTCCCAGCCCCCCCCCCCCCCCCCCCCCCTTCCTGTTTTGGGAGGGAGGGAGACGCGGGAGGGGGTGAATGCGCTTGGACAAAAAACATGAGGAGGGTTTAAGAGGAGCGCCGGTTGTTTGGAATCAGTCTGGGCGCCGCTGTCCAAACAGCGTCTTGCAGCGACACTCCAGCTCCTCGTTTGCATACCAGCGACTGGCAGGACGGCTGGATTTCAATGTAATGCGGATCAGTAATGAGGAATAATGACCTGCTGGAGTTTAGCAGGATGACACCCACTGTATCTACCGCAGAGAGAGAGAGAGAGAGAGAGAGAGAGAGAGAGAGAGAGGGAGAGAGAGAGACACACACACACACACACACACACACACACACACACACACACACACACACACACACACACACACACACACACACACACACACACTGGGATTGTCTTGGCAAGTGTGAGGAGGACGCACCGAGATGTGAAATCCTATTCATGCGAGTGCGATCTAATTGGCTCACTCCTTTGAGGAATTAGACCGAGTTAATCACGTCTGAATATACAGAACTCAATTAGAACTCTGCCAGCTAATGCAGACAGCCATGAATATTTGATGACAGAGTCAGCAGAAAAAGCCCGCGCGCCGCCGCCACCGCCAATAGGAACCCGGGCGGCTGTTTACCTGCCGTCGCGCTGCAGGAGCTCACGAGGCGGGTGGAGCAGCGGGGATGGGAGGGGGGGGGGGCTGCGGGTGGGGGCTGAACCCGCTACTCCAGCCGCTCGCCGGCGGACCTGCCCACCTGGATATCCATCATGGGGAGGAGACAGGTGTGTGGGCGGCGTGCAGTCGTTTCTAATTAGCACTGTTTTACTGTCACGGCAGCAGCCAAACAAACTTTACACCGCCGCCCTGTTGTTTGTTTGCAATGTGTGTGTTTGTGTGTGTGTGTGTGTGTGTGGTTGGGGGGGGAGCATCGGGCTGTGATTGGATGATGCCGTGCCTCTTACATTCCCTCTCTCAATGACAGCAGGGGCTGGAGGGGAGGTCCTAGGGGGGTGGGGGCGTCCCATTGTTGGGGGTGAGAGAGGAGTTCAGCCTGATGCGGTGCAGTGGAGGACGTCCACCACCAGGGGGTCTGATGCAGCCCCAGCCGTGTCTGTTGGCCCCCCTGGGATGTTGTGCTTGCCCTGCGGAGTTTCCCATCGCTGTTTAGAGTGGATGAGTGTTAAATGCGCATGCATGCATGCACTAAGCTCGCCCCCCCCACACACACACACACACACACACACTTCCATCAACACACACACACACACACACACACAAAGAGAATTTTGGAAATATTTGGAATAATTTGGAATAAAACAATCACTTCTGGAAATCTGGAAATCAGCACTTTGTAATGTCACAAAGTGCACTGATACCTCTCCAAGCGACCACACCCCCCCTCCAGCCAGGTGTTGGCTCCGCCCTCTGAGGCCACCTTGTTTGCCTTATGGCCCCTTGCGAAGCGGTGGGAGCTCCAGTCGAGCATATTTTCAACAAGAGGCTGTAAACACAGTGTGCTGCTTTCTGGATGATCTATGAAGTTTTTTTTTTTCTTTTCTTGAGAAGTAAAGATGAAAAGCGACCTTCAAAATCTGTCAAATATTTTGACCCCGAGGTTCTTACTGTGCTAGTTAATTTAATAATCTGAATTATTTCTGATTTGACAGCTGAGTGTTGCTGTTGTCTGTTGGCCTGGTTGAGCCCTCAGCCAAACAGTGATTATACGATCAGTTCCGCCAGTGATTGAGGGGAATTAAAACTGTCATTATCACAAAAAGTTGGAAAATGTGTGAAAAGAAATTCTTTTTCAGCAGGTGAACTGACTGTGGTGACTGTGGAGCCCTGGAAAAAAAAAAAACAGCTCTTTCGCTTTTTTTAAACTGAGGTCTGTGTGATGAAATTAATCACACAAAAGGAAGAAGAAGGCGCTGGCGGCTGAACCTCAAAAAAGAGAGAAAAAAAAAAAACTGCAGCGGCGACGTGAACAGATAACGGCTGACATCACCACTTTCCAAGACGGCCAAACAGACGGCGAGGCCAAGAGCTCATCAGTCAATCACGCAGCTCCCCGCTGACTGACAGGTCAGGGCCGCCGTGCGCCGCTTCGCTCCGCCGCCACAATAGTAAGGCGGCAAATCTTCTTTTTGGCGGCGTGCAGCCGGCGAGCTCAGAGGCCGCTGCTGGTTTTCGAAAAAAAAAAACAAAAAAAAAAGAAAAAACGGGCGGCGTAGTAACGACGGCAGATAATGAACATAATTACACTCCAGCAAGTTGGCGTCCGTGACCTTGGCGAGCGTTGAAACTCCGTCAAAAGAGGCAGAAATAGATTAAGATTTTTTTTTCCCCTCTCCTCCTCTGTGCGAATGTACGTGCGTGTGTGTGTACATGGGCAAATCCCTATCTCTTTATTACTGCTCTTTCAATATGAGGCTCTTGGCCGCGACCTTGCGTTACTTACATCAGTCTCATTATGGCTCGCTCTAACTGGCTGCACCCAGGACGAGCGACATTCACGGGAAAGCGTCTGTCCATCTGTCTGTCTGTCTGAGCGGGACGTCGGGATGTGACTGCAAGTTGTTAACGGGCGACGGAATGGACGTGTTTAGCAGCACGTGCTTCCTTCTATGCAGCGTGGAAGGACGCAAAATAAATAAATGACTGAATAAATAAGAAACTTATACAACTTCTGGTGGAGCTGCTCAGAAAACTGAACGCAGTTAGCAATTAACCTCAGCGGCACCTAGTCCCACAGCTGAACTTCTTCAAAGGGGGTGGTTTAGGTCTTTTAGCGCCTTTAGCTAATGTGCTCTGGTAGTGAAAGGTCGACTTCATGAAGAGAAGCAAGATGGCCGGAACGTTACTGTTCATATCTGAGAGCAGCACAGTCTCAGATCGAGTGGAAGGCTCCTTTGATCTCACTGACTGAGATCATCTCGGTGATGACTTGAAAAAAGTACGACGACAACTCAAGAGGCGGTGGAATCTCAGACGAGCTCTGTGAATTTGGTGACTGGTCCGTCTTGCCGAGTTCCAAGAGAAAAGGTTTTTTTTTTTGAGCCGGTCTTTAAAATTTTGAATTTCTTTTTAAAATTCTACAACCAAGTTAATGTTGGCCAGCTGCACACTGCACATCCTCACACTGACCCGAGCCACGAGGTTTCAACCACGTGCGGCTACTGTTGCCATGTCGCCTCTTCACCAGATGGATCCATGACATAAAACCGGAGGATTTAGGAAACGTCCCATCTGGCCGGTCAGGCTTTGTATTAAGTGCAAAACGGTTCTCAGTGAGACGGTTGGTTCGACGCAACTTTAATTCCCCAGTTTTTGTTTATGTTTTCGAAGGCAGAGCCGTTTAATATCCAGGAAAAATAATTTAGAGGACGTGTGAAATGACCTTGTCTTCGTGGAATTTTCGTGGTTTGCATATAATGGTTGTTACAAACAGATTATTGCTCAAATGTTTCCATTAATATTCAATATAAAAAATACAATATGTGTCCGTTCACACACATCCTGGCGGGCTGGTTTTTATTCCTACTGATGTGTCACCTGTTTATCCTCCTTTTTTAGTGACTGATGACTTCAGGACACGCACACACACACACACACACACACACACACACACACACACACACACACACACACACACACACACGCACACACAAACAAACACACACACACAAATCTATTTAAAACTGTACACAAGTACAGCAGTTAACAGAAGTGCGAACGGTTAGCCTGCGTTAAGCTGAAGAGGTCAAACTTGCTGGAAAAGGAGCCGCGCCGATGTCAACGCAGCTCATGTGAATCTGGAAAACTGGAATCTGGAAAGTGCGCGGCGCACGAGTGAGTCAGGTTTCTATCTGAGTGTTTGATCAGACGGGGGAAGGCTGCTGTGGGGCACCTCAGCGGGAAACAACCTGATGTTCCGCCGACACGACCAGCGGCAACGGCGTCATCTATGCAAATGGAGGCACCGACTGAGCTCCCGAACACTTTATCAGCATTATCGCTGCTCATTCAAATGTTGAGCGGCCGAATCTGCAGCCAGGGGAAGAACCGAGGACAAAGGGAGCCTGGCGACCGCCCTGCAGCCACGCCGGCGAGTCGTTAACTCGGTCAACACGACAGCGATAGCGAGCGGCTAAAATCAGGAAGCGGAGGGGCGACGATAACGGTTGTGGGTGAGTCTTTCCTGCAAATTACTGAAAAAAGAAGGAATTTAATGACACGGAGCCAAACAGTGTGGAGGAGGCAAATGAGCCGGCGGGACAGAGATGAATCTGGCTAATAAGCGTCGCTATTGTTCCGCAGAAGAAATAAAGTCTCAGTGGAGATAAGACGGCAGCAGCCTCTGATGAGATCGCTTGCTCCGACTGGCCCGCACAACTTTTATTGGACGGCAGCGGCCGGCGTGCCGTGCAGAGGTTTCCTCAGGCGCATCACATAATACTACCTGCGAGTGAATTCAAAAGACACAGACACAGTCTGCGGGAAGAATGATCCAATCGATCGCACGCTTGCATCATCTGAACACATCAGACGAAATGCGGAATGAAGCAAAAACCTCCGATCTCTCCACATTCTGCAGGCGTGAAAACTCTTTAGAAAGGTTGTTCCTCCGCACGTCTCTCCAGGCCAAAGTGAATATGTTGATGATACCAGAGTGTTGGTGGCGTGGAGGTGGTGACCCTCACTGTCCTGGTTGCCGAAGCTTTAATCTTTCACATTCCCGTTAAAACCCAGTAGAGCACCAGATTTTTCGCAGAAATTTCGAGTCTTGATTCCACAAGATCCATTTTGGAAAAGCTCCAGTCGGTGTCATTTTTCCAGTCGGAAGGTAACAAGGTAGAACAAGTCAAGAGTCTTTTGAGGAGAAGGAGGCGGAGCTTCAACCGGGGCTTTGGAACAATCTCCAGATTCAGAGAAGGGATGTGGTGAAGGTCTTTGATCGCTGCCTACTTACCTACGGCTGGCCAGAGAGGGAGATCCATCCATCTTTTAAACAAATAGCCGGAGCGTATAATAAAGTGGGTATCTCTGCGGGAGATTCCTCGACCGACCGACTTGAAGGCCAACTTGAAGTTTCTCTCCGTGGGATGTGACATCCCTCCTCAGAGACCCGACTCTCACGTTCGCTCTCTAATCGCACGGAGGCGTACGACCCCGAGGATGGGAATAAAAGAATAAGAAATTACTTTCATTAAGAAATTCAGATCTCCCCCCCTCATCCCACTTCCCCGCTGCCTCCATCCTTTTGATCTTGTGCCAGAAGAACATTTATGCTGATGAAATGCATAAATAAAGTTCCTAAATTATCCCGCTCCTCTTTAGCGCGTGAGCATCAGGTTTGGAGAACTTCCAGACGAGACGGGTACAATCACGGTGAGTGCCTCTGAAAGGGGGCTGATTTAGGTGATGGCCTGCCACCGGCCCACACGTGGAGGAGCCCGACCCCCAGAATGCACTGGGGAAAGTGCAGGTCGAGACACTTCCTCGCCGGTGCACTGACGGAAACGCTGCAAGCATGAGTGAGTGTGTGCTTAGTGTGACTCAACGCCAGCGAAGCCTCTGATCGCTTCCCTTCTCCAGTGTGAAAGATGATGAGCAGTTTGGGGGTCAACGTGAACTTTGTCAAGCTTAATGCTCCTAGTTAAATCTTCAGTGAGAGATTCTTAATCTGAAATCTTACGCCATGTCTTCACGGCAAATAAGGACTGAGCGTGTCATATTCCTACTATCTAGCTAAATGCTAGTCTTAGCCACGGCGTGCACTGTGGCTAAGACGTTTACATCAATGCTGAATCTTAATGTCTTTGAATACCTAAACCATAATAAGCAATACACACACTCCTCTCAATAATCATATAACATCTATGGTTTGCCAAAATAAGTGGAGAACACACGGAAGGGAAGTATTTGATATAAGAAGATGTCAGGCAGTCGGGTCCCTTTTAGGGAAATTAGGCTACGATGCTAAAAATAACTTTGCTCGTGTCCCAAGCAGCACATTTGTCCAGGAATTTAATTTAAAAATATAGTTTTTACTTTCACTTTAAACACTAGTTGCTTAACCTAATCTGACACGGTTCAACCATTTTCGACAGGTTGGTCTGAGTTTTTTCTGCTGACTGATCTATTGATTTTTCCATCTCCACCATCTCCTGGCAGACAACGGTAAGGTGGGAAAGTGATACAGCGAGCAGGCAGGTCTTCGGGCCAAAATACCATCCCTGAAGCCAAAGGTCAAAGGTGAAAGGGCAAGAGCGAGTGGTTTGAAATGACAGAATGGCGACTCTAATAACGGCTCCCTGACCGTCTCTGCACACACTGCACGTCCGACTGTAAAGCAACCGAGAGCATTGGAAACCTCCACCGTCAGCTGAGACAGGAAACTGAGGGCTATACTTTGATTGAGCTCACAAGATAACTGGGCAACAGAAGATTGGGGTCTTGATTTCTGCTGCAACGTTTAGAATTTGAACTAGAAAATGTGGATCCATCATGTTTGTGATGACAGTTCTGGCTGCTGGTGCTGGAACGTTGCTGGTGTCACTTCGGGATCTCCTCCAGTACCAACTGAACATCATCTGGCCTACCTGAATACTGTCGCTGACCTTCTCAATCCCATCTGTGACCACAGGAAATATCCTTCTGATGGCTACTTCCAGCAGGATAGCACATAAAATAACCTCAAACTGGTCTCTGGAAGAGGACGATAAGCTTGCTGGACTCCGCCCGGCCTCCACAAATACCCGATCTCAGTGCAGCAGAAGCTCTGGGATGTGGTCGATGTGCATCCTGATGCAGGATCTCAATCTCCTCCTCGCCACCAGATAACTGATGCGTTCTGAGGAGGCAGGAGGATGCGGCCTGGCAAAGCAGATAAACTGGCGCGTGCCCGGTAAATCCCGTATAAATTGAATCCAATAGCTGGAATTCCTCTCAGCCATAAGAATAAAACTGAAAGCTTGGAGCTATTACCCAAATTTCCGCTGAGGAGCCTTCCTGTGTGGTGCGGCAACTTGTTGTCTCAGCTTCCAGGAATGAAATGCCAAAATTCACGCAGGAAATTGCTGACAGTGAGATGTTTGGACGCCGTTGCATTGAACCGGGTGAAAGATGCACTTCTGCAAAATAATTTCCTTGTGGTCTCGCAAGGGGACGTGTTGTTTCTGACAATCTCGTGCAAGGAAATACTTGAATGTTGAGTTTCGCAACGCGATCGCCAGGAAGGACGGGAGTCATGTATTGTGGGAAGAAATAAAAAAAATGACATGATATTTCTTCATATTCCCACTTCAGTCCGGTCAACAATTATGGACATACATACAGTAATCTTGGGTATTTCACAAGAGAAACAAAAACACGTGCGTTAATGTTTGAAATGCCATTGACTCTTTTGATGAAGTGAGAACATCTCAACTGTATCTTCGTGCTCATCTGCTGGAACTCCAGATAGTTCTGCATCAGCTGAGCAAACAACAAAAACGTCTAATTTACCGAGGGAGAGAGAGCGGAAAATCCCCTTTTTTTTTTTTTTTTAAATAAACTGATGAGTTTGCTTTGATATTGGAAATAAACAATAACTGAATTTGCACATTGAGCACATTAACCACAAGGAGAATACATAACATGGCACACACACACACAAAAATGCAGAAAAGACCGATTCGCTAGCTAGATACACTAAACTAGACTTGCACTTGCAGCTAACTTTACAAGAGCAAACTTGTATCTTCTATCTCACTCGACTTTAACTCAAAGAACCATTTAGTCTACTTTAACTTTGAAAACTTTGATAAAAATGTGAGAAATAGACCAGGTCATGTGAATAACAAAAAAAAAAGGCGAAAGCAGGAGGAGGATCAGCTACTCACGATGTAGCACGGCTCGCAGTAGGCCTTCTTCTCCACGGCGAAGAAGGGCTTGCCGCGCAGCTTGGTGCTGCAGGTCATGCAGACGAAGCAGTCGACGTGGAAGACCTGGTCCATGGCCGTGCAGCCGGTGCCCTCGCCCACCACGTTCTCCCCACAGCTGGCGCAGCGACCTGCAGACAGGGGGGCGGAGGCGGAGGCGTGAGGAGAGGAACTCCAGAGAGACAAAACTTAATCAGTAGAGCGACGCCACTTCCAACAGACAGCCAACAGCTTCTTGAACGCAGCCTGGTGAGAAGACCAGAGCCTTGCCAAGACAGTGGTGCCAAGGGACACTTTCTGTCCAGAGGAGACCCGATGCCTTCTGTTTTTTGGTCTGAGTGGTTGTCGCTAAAAGGTCTTCTTGTTCTTCATTCTGGCAAATTGATGCGCAAGAATTCAAACACAAGTAGGGAAAGGTTCACTGAGTTTTAGCAGGTAGCTAAAACCCAGCAGGAGGCTGTAAAATGGGTAAATATGCTGCTTTTTTAAAAACAAAATTGCTTGTTGATAGTTAACCATTCAAAGCCCGCTGAACAGAGACCGGCTTGGCATGATGAGTATTGTGGTCTACAAGGACATTGACCGGGTCACAGTGACACAGTGAAACTAGGTTGAGCAGCGACGACTAACAAACTAGTGTTTGGTTTGATTGTCAGCGTGTCGACGACAAAGACGCAGATCTAATATTTCCTGGTTCTGAACAAGAACAAGATTTGGATCCAGACTTCATTGACCACGATTTATCAGCTCCACTTTGACAGATGACTGCAGCCCGTGTGATAATCAGAACAGCTGCTAATTACTTGGTCACGTCAGACTCTGATCAAACATTGGAACTCTTCACTTCCAGTCGACATCCTCTCCATGTCGACGTTATTAACTCCCGCCGTCGGCTCCACGTGTCCAAACCACTAGACCCAAAAGCAGCCACCACCGCCCCCCCCCACCCCAACTTTAATCAACGTGCGTCCAAAAGTAAGTGAAAGTCTCCCCCTTTACTCGTGTCAGAGGAGCCTAATCTTCATTTCGGTTTCAAACGGCGGGATAAGCGGGGATTAAACGCAACAATTACGGGACATTAAAGGCAGCGTACACATGGCCAAAGGCTGATTTAGACGACATTGATTAAAAAAAGAAAAAAGAAGAAGAAATTATTTAAAAAAGAAAAAAGAAAAAAAAGGAATCCGGCTTTAAATGATAAAAAGGAAACTTTAGAAGTACAACAGAGTCTTTGTAAAGAAGAAGCGGCAGCAGTAGAAGGAGAAGAAGAAGAAGGGGGCAGAAGTGAACTGATACTATTGCTGCGCAGAAAAGGCAGATTGCGTGTTGCGCGACGTGGCATTTGGATATCTTTAATTGGGTTGGAGATATCATTAATTGAGTTTAAGATGTCCTCGACTCAATGCGAGTTATCGCCGACCCAATTAACAACACTGTCAATTTAATTACTGCTATCTGCTACAACAATGGGCTCCCAAAAAATATTATCTGGGAATGTTTTATTTTTCCGCACATCTGAGGAGGAGATGCAATCAGCCGGCGGAGCCCCGATACAGTCAACTTAATTAATTCAAGTTCAGTTGTTCGGATCGTTTTTAGGATTCCCTTTTTTCTTCTTCTTTCTTTCTTTTTTTTCCCCCCGCCTCGTCTGAAAGCGAGATTTGCGGCGGAGGAGACTGACACGCCGTCTATTCCGAAGGCAGCGGGTTCAAAATGGAGGCGAGACACGAACCGCGGGCAGAGATCGACTATCTGATGCCGCGTGGCGTTTTTCCACACTTTCTCCACTTCCTGTTTTCCTCATATCAAAACACTCAAACGACGACGGCGGCGGCGTGAAAAGCCGATTCTTTCGCAGGTGTCTCGCCGCGAGAGAGAGAGAAAAAAAAAAAAAAAACTTCCACTAGTGGAGATCAAACATATGAAATGAATCCCTGATAAGTCATTATCTTCGGGGCTGCGGCGACAACTGAGGGAAGTTTCTGAATGAATCAGCGCCAACCACAACTTTCCCAGTAACGATACGCGACGACCGAAGAGACAAAGAAACAAGCAAAATTTGAGGGATGTTTCCTTCATTATTGGGACGTTTTCTAACAGCTGTCAGCAAACGCCTCAAAACTCTGTGATATCACAAAGGGCAGAGACGCCTCTCCCGGGATAGTAACCTCACCCCCCAGCAACCAAATTGACTTTGACTGCGTTAAAGAATATGTTGAGGGTCCAACGAAGCATCAAGGTTCAGCAGGAGGCTGCAAACAGAGGGCTAAGGGTTCCGATAGGCCAATCAGGTCAGGGTGAGTCAGTTAAAATAAAATAAAATAAAATAAATAATAATAATAATAATAATAATAATAATAATGATAATAATAAAAAGACCTGCTCTAACAGTTGACCTCTGAGCCTTTCATTTCAACTCTGGTCCCTGTGTCTCCCTGAGCTGGTTATCGAGACAGGAGGCTGCAAACACAGGGCTAAACGTGCTGTTCTTTAAGCTCTTTGCTTGATTATCAACAATGTGAAGCCACTCGGAAGCAGTCTGAAACTCTCAGACAAAAACAAAGGTGCTCAGAGGGATCAGACCTCAGAACATTTTTCAGAGTTTTCATTAGAGAGGCGTTTTACACGTCAGCCGAGCGTCTTGTTTTTCATCTGCGGCAGACAGCTTTTCATTTTTGAAAAAAAAAAAGGAGAAAAAAAAGAAAGAAGAAGAAGCGGAAAGAGCAACGAGCGCTCGGCTTCTCCTCCCGCCGCCGCCGCCGCCGCTCTATCCACACCTCAATTACGGCGGCGTTACCTACTGTACAGGGAGGCAGATTAAACAAAGCGGCGAAGGCGCCGTGTCTCGGGGGGACATGTGGGTGTCGGTGGAATCACAAGCAGGGTAATCACTTCAGAGAGCCGCGGGGGGGTGTGGGGTGCTGCGGGGAGGAGGAGGGGTTGAGGAGAGCGGCGAGAGGAGGAGGGAGCGGCGGCGGCGGTGGCGGCGGCACGCTGAGCCTGTTAGTGGCTTCAGATCACAGGCCATCTTCAGTGAGCGGAGGAGATGCCAAACACGTCCCACAGGGCCGCCGCCGCTTTAAACAGCCAGCAGGAGGAAAAAAAAAAAAAAAGAAGAAGAAAAAAAAAAAAAACGCTCGGAAATCCTGCCGACGACGCCGCTGGCAGCGCAGGATGGCGACGGCCCCAAGGAGCCGCGTGCACGGGTGTACTGTACACACACACACACACACACACACTCATAGAGGAGAGGAGATGGGTGGGGGAGGGGGAGATGAGAAAACCCCTTCTGTAATGCCAGACATGCCACACATGTAGACGAGTGTATACAAACAGACGAGCATCATGTTCAGTGTGTCAGCGGCCCACACAGCAGCGGAGGAGCCGGTCGCAGGACAAAGAGCTGCTGCTGCTGCTGCATTTCTCACTGCATGCCCACACAAACCGTCAGAGGCCGACCTTTGACCTCACACAGATTCTCTTTGTCACATCACGAGTAGATTTGTAAATATAAATTTGTGGAGTGGGAAATAAGAACGCAGTGATTTTAATGTTGCCATCGTTTGAATTCAAGTATTGAGTATTATTATTATTATTATTAGTATTATTATTGTTATTATTATTAACGTTGTACTATAAAGTTCTGGTTGCATTATGAACCTTTGATCAGACATTTTATCACGTTATTACAACATTTTCGTTGTAATAACGTTTTAAGGAAACCGCTAAATGACTGAATGTGTTGTACGACAGGAAATAAACCCCTACTTGAAAAGCTGGCGGACGTCTGCATTTTCTCAAGTAGTATTTTAATTCTTCTTTATGACAGAAACTAATACGTTAAACAGGTCACAAGTCTCTTACAACATGACAAACTGACACAACTCGAAAGTTTTCTGTTCTGATCGAAGCACTGCTGACATTCACAAAAAAAGCAGTTTGAGCTTCGTTAATGATTTATTTCTTTATTTTTTAAAGTTCAAGCTCATTTGTCATTTTTGTTCTGAATGAAACTTCATCTGAGCAACTTCCAGGTTCCCGTCGTCCCCACTGCACATTCATGCCAAGTTCACACACTCATTCGGGAGCTGAACACACACCGCAGTGTTCGGTCGGCCTTCTTGTAAGGCCTGACAAATGATCATCCGCCAACTGTAAAAAAAAAAAAAAGAAAAAAAAAAACATAAAACGTGGAGCTGCACCGAAACTTTGTCTTGTGTGATAATCCCGCTGACGACACGCGGCGAGCGTTTCCGCAGTGATTCCATCAATAATTCTGCACGTCTGCGTCGTCGGGAAAGAAAATAAAGTAAATCTAGATACATCAATAAATATATATATAATATCAGCATTTTTTTTATTTATTTTATTTTTTAGCCAGCACTCCTCGACTTGGTTGGACGCGGCGGCGTGAATAATACAGGGCGGCGAGTGAAGCGGCGTTGCTGTTTACCCCTGTGGAAACCATCGCAAACACTTTCGAACTATTTCAGCCCGGACATAAAGGAATCATGAAAGAAGCGGCGGCTCCCCAGCGTCCCTTTGCACGGGGAATGAAACCACAGTCTTAATATCAAAACTTCAAATAGTTCCTGTAGAGCCAATGCAGCGGTGACGGCGAGGAGGAGGAGGGGGGAGGGGGAGGAAGAGGGGAAGAGGAGGGAGGTTCATTTACACTTTACTCACTTTCTTTCCTTTCATTCTTCAAGCCTCAGAAGTGTCTCTTCTCCGCTACATGGAAAGTCAAAAGGAGGACTGAAGAGAAAATCTTTTCTTATTTTCTTTTTTCCTTTTTTTAAAAAAAAAAAAAAGAGAGAGAGAGAAGCGCGCTGCTCGCGAGTCGCCGAAGAGCTCAGAGTGGTTAGACAATTTAATTGGATAAAAGGGAAAGATTAAAGAGGCCCTGACTCCCTTCCATAAATAATTGATTCCTAATGTATTTGTAGTGGCAGCGAGACGCTGTTGTTTGGGAACCGGAGGGATGCTGAGTGGCAGAACGCCTCAGATTTCCCTCCGTCTTTGTTTTTTTTTTTTTTCCTCCTTCCTCTTCACGCCGCGATATTGAGGCGGCATGAAAGCGGCAGCGGGAGCACACTTGCAGCTCAATTTGATCTTACATCGTCACAAATCAAAGATCGTGCATGTAAAGAAGGCTCGCAAGGAACTTTTCTTCTCCCCCTCCCCGCCCCTCTTCTCTTCTTCTTTTTTTTTGTGTGCTGGAGACCAAACTTTTTCGCACTGTGTTACCAAAGAATCGCGCTTCTGCTGGCGCAACCCTTGCAAACCCCACCGGCGAAGGCAGCCGAGACGACTGCGGCTCGGAAAAACCTCCAAAACTAATAAAAGAGACGTGGGAAAAAAATCCATCCGGGGACTTTAGCTCAAGTTTTGGTGCTCGGGCTGAAAAAAGAAACAACAACAACGACGACGACGCACAACTGCTGCAACACAGATGCTGAAACGGACCAATAGAAGGGTAGAATTTGCAACTTCCGCTAATTATTTTGCTCCATTTCTCCCAGTTTGTGTCCTGCGTGTGAGGCGCCGCTTTTCCTGAAGCCCGGCAAATTGTTTTGCCTTGTTTTGTTTTTTTGGAAACTTTCATTGCAATTAAGCGGCGACAACGGCGTCACACTTGATTACCGATGCAAACAACAAAGGTTGGAACATTAGCGGTGCAGCAGAAGCGCCACCGGACACAATTTGTTGCGCAGTTTCATCCTCAGCCAGCAGGTGGACGAACTCTGTTGCCTCCGAACAGACCTGGCGGCGGCGACGGCGGCGACGACGGCGACGGAATGACGCTCATCGTGCCCGCGTTTCATTCTGCGAACGCCCCCCAAGTCCCCGCCTCTGCATTTAATTTCAATGCCAATGTCAGCATATAGCAAAAAATCTGCTAGCACGGCTACAGCGGCGGAGGAGGAGAGGCGATCCCGTGCCACTGAGCATTAGCGCTCGGCCTGTCAGGGCCGGCGGCGGTGGCGAAGTGGGGGGTGGGGGGTGGCGAGGGGACGAAGCGGGGGGAGGGGGGGGGGGGGAGGGGGGAGGGGTATGAGTGTAGGTTACATGTTTTGGAAGCAGGTTGGCGGCGGCGGCGACGTGGAGGGGCGCCAGGGAGCGACCAATGGGGTGAAAGAAGGGGGGAGACAGGTGTGTGTGTGTGTGTGTACAGCGGCCTTCAAAAGAAGAAGAAGGGTGGTGGTGGTGGTGGGGGGGGGGGTGTTGTGCGTGCTGTGCGTGTTTTGCTTTTGCACGCTGCTCAGCCGTGCGCACCCGCGTGCTTGCAAAACTAAAGAGCGTGCGCTCGCGAGCGCGAGCGTGCGGATGTCTACACTCACTCCCGAGGTCAAGCGCTCACTCACAAATGAAATCTAGCAACGTGAGCGCCCGCGAGCCTCAGCTGGGCTCGCACGGCAGCTGATCTTGCAAGCCTCAGTGGAGCTGTCTCAACGAGGCAGGGCGGGCGAGCGGCCGAGCCTGGCGGGGGAGGGGGGAGGGGAGGGGAGGGGGGCAAGGCAAGGGGGGTGGGGGGTTGTTCGGTCACCTCACGTGAACCACTGCAGAAAATAAAATTAAAAAAAGGAAAAAGAGACGGCACGACATCGGCCGGGAAACTAGAAAGCAGCGCTGTGAGGAGCCGTAAACACGACGATGGAAGGAAAAAAAATAAATGTTTTTTTTGTGTCTCTCTCTTTTAAAGATCAAAACACAGTGAGGAATTCTAAACATCCTCCCGCCGCAGAACAAGGTTGAAGAAGTTCTCCGGATGGGATGAAAATACCGCCAGGCTCCACGCCGACCCAATGGTCGGAGGGGCCGCTCTTCCTCCTGATCCTCTGTAGGTGGCAGCGTGACACACGGGGCTCCGGCCCCAGTTGCCATGTCACCAGACTGGCTCATGCGAAGCCCCCCCGGGTGGCCGCTGACCTGCTTCCCGAGGCGGCGGGCTGCTGTCTCACTGACGTCGTTGCAACATATATGCAGACAAAAGTACGACGACATGATTGGCCGACAATGACGGAGCGGTGGGGTGGGGGGTGGGAGGCAGTAAAGGTCCTACGAGGACAGAAGGGATGACTGCATGAAGGCCAAAGTGAAACGAAAACTTCAGAGTTTGAAAAAACAAGGAGAAAACTATCCAGATTTTTTTGCTGTATAAAAAACTATATCTTGGTTTACGAAACCTCCAGGGTTTGAGAATAGACAAGAAAAATTCCTCCAGCTTTGCGGAGATGAGTTTGGCCTTGAGAGGAAAAAAAAATCCAGGTGTTAAAATCAAGTGGAGAGTTCAGTGCGATTACAAAAAAAAATTAAAGAAAATCCACACCAGTCTTACAGTAAATTGACATCCAGTTCAACCGGCGAGATTTCAAGACTGAATTCTAGTCGATCCATCTTGAAAAGCTCCAGCGCAGAAAGAATATGGCCGGACCAATCAGCATCCTTCAGGGAGGTGAGACAAGGGGAAAGAGGCGGAGCCAGGTTTGACTCAAGATCAGACCCCCCCCCCCAAAGAACCAGCGACTTGCTGCTCGGTTGTAAACATGGACGCTGCAGTGAGATTTTGCTCCGAGATGTTTTCAAGATGGATGTGACGTTTTCATGTTGAAAGTTCCATCGTGTCAAGTGTTGGCTTCAAATCCATTAAATGAATCACAAAAAAACATCAATTCCATAAAAAAAAATTATAAAAATAAGATACCAGTTAGATGCAAAAGATGTCAAAAGTGTTTTGGCAGAGACTTTTGTATGATATGGAGTCCACAGTGTAACATTTCCTGAGATATTTGAAAATAATTGAAGTAACATTTAAAAAAAAAAAGATAAATACAGACTTCAGTGGACTTGGGTTGGTGTGCATTGGTTCCGGTGACATTCCTTGACACGGGGAAGCTAAACTGTTTCCACAGTCGACATCCACAGTAATCAAAAAATAAAAATAAAAAAATAAATAAAAACTAGAGCAAAAAAAGTGGTTCCTTCCCCTCTGTGGATCCTAACAGCTGGTGTTCGTCTAAGAAAACGTTGTTTTGTACCTGAAAGCCTGAAAGTTAGCGAGAGCCTCGAGCGCCGGAGGTGCATTAAAAAATAAAAACTCTGAAAAAAGCTATTGAACAGCAACAGAGGTGGGCGGAGCCACGAAGTCTGACAGGCTGCTGTGGGCTCGTCACGACGCGTCAAGAGCGGCTGAAAAAAAAAAAAAAGAAGAAGAAGAAGAAGAAAAAACCTCCTGGGAGTTTGCTGAGGGCAAGTTCACTAATATGCAAATGGCCTCCACCTCTGGAGCAGGAGGGAGAGAGTGAGTGGGGGTGGGAGTGGGGGAGGCGGGGGGGTTGGAGGGGAGATGAGGCTGCGAGCGGCAGCGCTGCTCACGTGCGCCCCGGCGCCGCCTGCGAACGTCAACTTTCCTCTGACCCAATTACCCAACGTGATCCTCTGCCACCACCACCACCGCCGCCGCCGCTGCTCCTCCGGCCGCCGCTGCCGCTGCTGCTGGAGCCGCTCGTATCTCTTCCAAGACGCCTCATCAACTTTTCATTCGAGGTGTCTCATAAATTATGAGGCTCCTCCAGCTGACATGATGAGGGGAAAATGGCAAACGCCGGCCGCCGCCACCGCTGCTCCTTCATGAAGGAACAAAGGGGTCCGAATGGAACCAGAAGAAGAAGAAGAAGAAGAAGAAGAAGAAGAAGACAAAGAAAAAGAAGAAGAAGATTTTCCCGCCAGAGCGCCCAAACCTCCTCGAACCCCCCCTCACCACCTCCCCCCCACCATGTGATCACAATATTACCAAAACATTTATGCCGCTGCTTGGAAAATCCCCCGGGAAAATCACTCTGTATAAATATTGATTGGATATTAAAATTTCACGTCTTACTTAATTCTGTACCGAAAGTCGCGCGGAACAAGTCGGCTTGTCACGTCCCTTTTTTTTTTTCTTCCTTCTTCTCCTTTTTCTTTTTTTTTTTTGCTTGCCGGCGTTCAGAAGGAGGAATAAAAGACGAGATTCTCGGCGGCAGAATGAAACTCGGCGTGAGTATCGTCGTGGCTAATTGTAAATAATGCAGAGCATCTCATCCTTTTCAATTATTCAGCTTTTTATGTCCCGGTTTTTTGGGTGACAGCGACGACGCGGCGGCGACAAAATGCTGCAAGTTGCTGCGATGCGGCGGCGGTGCCGAGCGGAGCAGCAGCAGCGGCGGCGGCGGCTGTGTCTTATTAGATTTCCACAAACACAGCACACCTACGCACGAGCAAAGTGGATTAGACATGACGGATGATGACATTTGGAAGAAAAGGGCCTCTTTCAGATTACTGCAAATCTAATCTGGAACTCCAAATCAGGACTCATCAGTTGCTTTTCAAAGACGCTTCAATCACAGGAGGAATTTCTGGCTGCCACGGCACGCCGGGTTTCTCACAAGAAAATCCTCCTTCTTCCCCGCCACCACCCCCTCACCCCCCCCCAAGTTCATTGTGCATCATTTTCAGGTTTTTGTTTTCAAACATCACAGTTTCAGAGCCGCCGACGTTGGTTGGCGGCGGCTCCTTTTTTCGTGAAAAAAAAGGAGGGAAATTAAAAAAATAAATAAATGACATGTGACCTGCCTTGGACTGCAGCCTCTGCAGCTCTACCAAAGACATGGGCATGGAGATTTTTTTTTAAATTTCTTTTTAACAGAGTCCCAGGGTGAAAAAAAAAGAAAGTTTCCTGGTGACATCACAGGAGCCACGGCGTGAAAAAAAAAAGGCTAATTCGAGTGAAGTTGAGCCCCTGCGGAGCGGCGCCTCGCCTCAGATTAGCAGCTCATCAAAGACGTTTGCGGCGCCAATAAAAGTTTTTTTTTTTTGTTGCTGTCGGAAGACAAAGATCCCGGTCCGGTAGCACGATGGCAGATCGCAGTTCACCCACTTTGATTAATCTTGTTAATTACTAGCCTCGGGGTCTCGAACTCGAAGCCCGAACGCCCCCCTCTTCCCCCTCCGCCCCCCGCTGAACCCCGCAATGAGGAGAAGAAGGAGAAGAAGGAGAAGAAGGAGAAGAAGGAGAAGAAAAGGAGGAAGTGCAGCCCTGTGTGGTATCCCACTCTTTGTAATTACAAACGTCCGCTGCCGAGGGAGGAGTGATTCTCCCTCGGCTCTGTATGTACAGTCAGAGAGGTCGGACGAGTCCCCCCCGCCAACCTCCCCCACCCCTTCCTTGCATTAGCGCGGCGGCTGTGTGTACATTATTCAGCGGGGGAGGACGGCGGCGGCGGCGGTGCTGGGAGATTTGCAGAGCAGCGTGTTTCCTTCGCTTGAAGCAGCTCCTAATGAGTCCCTGCAGCGGCCTCGGTCCTCCCGCTGCCCTCGTCCTCCTCGCCTCGGCTCGAACTGTCGCCTCGTTTAACCACGGCATGACCCCCCCCCGCCCCCTCCACCCCCTCCACCCCCTCCACCCCCTCCACGGCTCCCCCACCTCTCATCCCTCCCACTCCCAAGCCCAGCCCACCTCCCCTCTCTCTACAGTAGCAGGCAGCTGCTGTCAGCTGGGGACGCGCACGCTATCCCTAACTCGTCCCGGCTACCTCGGCTCACATATGACCCATTTCTCTCCGTGTCCCTGTTTACCAGCCTTCAGCCACTCGGCCCCATAGTTAGCAAACCGTGGCGGCGGCGGCGGTGCGTGCGTGCCTGCGTGGCAGGAGTTCACGTCGGGTCTGCGTGTCATATGTACCCATCCATCCATCCATCCATCCATCCATCCATCCCCCCCTGGGAAAACCAGGCCAGCGAGGCTCCGAGGGCCACTTCTCCTCTGTTTGTGTGTGTGTGTGTGTGTGTGTGTGTGTGTGAAAGAAAAAAATAGAAGAAGAAGACACGGCGGCGCGGTTCAAGCTAGCTAGCGGATCCGTTTGACCTGCGCCTGAACGTGAAACCAATTAGGGGTCTTTACAACAGCGCCGCCGCGCCGCTAACGTGAGGTCCGATACGCCCTGATGCCACTTAAACACACGCTGTGCCTGCAGCTGTAATACACACACACACACACACACACACACACACACACACACATTGCACCATGTGATTATGTGCCAATAGCGAGGACAAAAAAAGAAAGAAGACGAAACCCTTTTTGAATCTATTGAGCGAGGAAGGAGGCGTCTAATGGCCATGGGAACTAATTCCAGGGCAAAGGGGATTAAAGGCTGGAGGAGAGAGAGAGGTAGGGCAAGAGAGAGAGCGAGAGAGGGGGAGAGAGAGAGAGCAGAGCAGAGGAGGAGAGGTGGCACTCGCTGGCAGGAGGAGGTACAGAGGGCGGGAGAGAAGAAATGTAAAAAAAAAAAATGAAAAGAAAAAAGACGACACACACACACACACACACACACACACACACACACACACACACACACACACACACACACACACACACACACACACACACACACACACACACAGAGGTAAAGACGGCGGATCCTTCAATCCCTCAATCCTGTTTGGGGAATTATGATGAAAATAGGCATTTTATTTAATCCCAACTGTTCTTTTTTCCCCCCCTGTATATGCATGCACGCACGCGCACTTGCATGCACACAAACACACACACACACACACACACACACACACAAGAGAAATCAATGAAAGAGAGAGAATAAAGATCATGACGCAGGGTTCTAAAATCATTATCCTTCATTCTGTCCTGTTGACGCAAAGCGCATTCACACGTTTTTCCGCTTCGGACAATGAGCACATTACATTTTTGATGGCACTTCAAGTAAGTGTTTGACCTCATGAACCGCTTCCTACCTGAAAACCTCAAGACGTTTTCATCAGAAACGCAGTGTCTTGCAGCAGAATTTGCCCTTTTTGTGGTTTCTCGCCGTGTGTGTGTGTTCTCGGCTGGCTAAAGGCGTTTGTTTGTATCATCTCTCTTAGAGGAAATGTCAGAGAGTGAAAGGTGACGGTGTGAGCGGCCACAATCAGATCACACCAGTGACACGCACTCACTCGCTCGCTCGCTCACTCACACCTGTGTGTGTTAGTTTTCTCCATGAGAACCAAACAGTGACTCTGACTCATGGACCAGTGGGCCAATTAAAGCCCACCAGCGACTCGCCGCTGTGTCAGAGGCTCCCGCAGCACAAACACACGCAGTAACAGCTACACATGTGGTTGAATACAGCAGCAGCAGCAGCAGCAGCAGCAGCAGCATGCTTTTCAAAAATGAACCGAGTAATTGTAATTTAATAGAATTGATTCTTTTTGGTGGAAAAGAGAAAAAACTAAATTAGATGGCACCAAAACAGCTTGCACTGAGCCCATCGAGTCTACCATGCTAACGTGCTAAAGCAAACAAAAGGAATTCATTTCGCTTTGAAAAAATACATTTTGTTCTTTAAAGGTAAAGTGTGTACCGTAATTTCCGGACTATAAGCCGCTACTACTTTTTTCCCATGATTTGAACCCTGCGGCTTATACAACGGTGCGGCTAATCTATGTTTTTACAGCCAACGGCCACTAGGGGAAATTACGGTAATATTTGGAGATTTTGAGAAGAAACAGCGACATCAAGTGGTTACATTTACCCCTCCTCCCTCTCCCGAGTTTGCCAATGAACTACGGTGGCCTGCACACACAAACCTGGTTTATTTGACAGGAGCGTACACGTTAAATACGAAACTTGGTGTTCGTCTAAAAAGAGAGCAAGACTCTTGGGAGCAAGACCCTCGATCTATGTATATTTTTGTATATAAATAAGAACTGTTCTATGAGTAGGAAAAGGAAATTACTTTTATTGTGCTGCGAGTATTTACTTACATTAGTGTAATTATGGGCAGTACATTGTACCAATATAAAAATCGTAAATCAGGCAGACACTGGACACTAGACACTGGACCTTCAAATATATGCATAAAAGCTTACACAGACATAAGCTTCCATAGCAGCTAAATGGAATGTGGCCGTAGCCCACTGTATCCCCCTACTGGCTCGGCCTGCTTTCGCTGCTAAAACCTGCTAACAGGCACTGTGCTAAGCGGGCGCTGCGCTCACCAAAGTACTCCTCCGACGGCGGGTTGTCCATGTCAAACAGCATCTTCTTGGTCAGGCGCTCCAGCTCGTCCTCGGGGTGGGCCATGGGGGCGGCGCCCTGAGAACCACACCAAAAGAGAGAGAGAGGGGGGATGGGGAGAGGGGGGTCATGAATCAAGCAAGGTCAAGGGCGGCGCTGGGGCAGTCGATGTCAGCAATCGCGTGACTGCGATGCGAACACGGCCTTGAAACCTAGCGGGGGTAGGGAAGTCTGTCTCCCTCTGGTGGCAGGGGGGAATAATTATTATTAAACGTTGACATTGTCCGTCAGCACGATCAGCAGCTGTGTGATGAGCATGGCAGGAACCTGAGAGAGTTCAGTTTACTGATGCAAGGGCAAAGAAAGAAAAGGAAGTATAAACCAGGCAAACCAATAACCCTGGACCAGTCATTCATTTTCTTAATTTCATTTCTTAGAAATAAAATAATAAAATGTGAAACAGAGTAAATAAGACCGCAGGAATCGTAGCATCTATGCTAACCTCTTCAACGGCGGCCACCGTTTTACGACTTTGAAGAATTTGTGGATTTATCAACACATCTTCTTGCCTTGACCGCTTATAGGAAGCGGATTGGTTATTAACCCCACCAAAACTGTACGAGCGACTGAAAAACGCTGCTTATTGCAGGTCGTCAAGACGGACGGCGGCAGATTTCAGCGAGTCGAGCTTCCGAGCGAGGTTCAGAACGCACCAGTCGACTAAAATTAATGATAATGACGATGTTAATAAGTCGAGGTTGTTTCTTCAAGGATTGGCGCAAAATCAAATCAAGGGGAGGTTCTCAAGGTCAAACAAGAGGCTCTGGCTGTCATCAACATGCGGCGCCTGGTCTGGTCCCCTCTGAGGTGTCTGACCCTGGCTCAGGCCCCGCTGGTGCTGCAGCTCACAAGGTTGTGCATATCCTCCAAGCATGTGGAGCAAGAAGAAGAAGGAGGAGGAGGAGGAGAAGAAGAAGAAGAAAAAACACCCCGTGACCCCGGCTAATCCTTGATTCTTTTTTTTTTTTTCGGGGGGAAATAACGATAAGGGAACAAAGGTGGAGGGAACGACGGGTCAGGAGATGGTGGCAACAGTCATAAAGAGCCGCTGTGTGTGTGTGTGTGTGTGTGTGTGTGTATGTGTGTGTGTGTGTGTGTGAGAGATCTCAGAAGGGTGTGTGTGAAGATGTCACTTCCTTCCTCCCGGCCGTCCCTGACACGTGCCTGCTGTGCGTCTGCCTGCCGACGACGTGTCTGTCGGCCCCTAAGACTTCTGCCAATCATCTCACAGCAGAGTCCTGTCACAGGTGTGTGTGTGTGTGTGTGTGTGTGTGTGTGTGTGTGTGTGTGTGTGTTTTTGCGTGAGCGTCCTCTTGCAGACACCCTGGAGGCCTCAAAAACCCGACGCCACAAGCTTTTCCCAGAAACCGGCGACACTTGCTTGACCTTCCCTGGATCCCGCCGTCCGTCCGGATCTTTACGGCGGATTTGATTTTCAATATCGCGACGCGGCCGCAGATCTGAGCTGACCTTTGAGGCGCCCCTAATTGTGACATGTGGGACTCGGGGATTTTTTGTGTTGATACATCCGTCATTGGCCGGTGACACGTGGAGGAATCAGATTCGTCAATAGGTGGGGGTTGGGGGACTGGAAGAGGAGGGGGTGGGGGGGGGGAGGAAAAATGTTTCTGTATTCAGCATTTGATGGTGGATTTAACCAGTTGAGTGGCAAAGGTCTGAGTTAATGACCAGAAAACTTTTTCCGTGTGAGTGAGATCTGTGTCACCTTGAACAGGTTCCAGATATTTGGAAATAGGAGCCTCAGGTGTAGATCAGTTCCAGTTGCAGCAGAGACTAGTTTCTATTTTCTGTCCTCCTCACATCAGATTTAAAACTTGTTGCAGCGCTCAAGCTTCCAGAGTTTTTAACCAACTCATTGCTTCCTTTCGCCACCTACAGTGTTTGTCTGTTAGCCACTTGACTAATAGGTCTTCAGCAGTTTGTGGAGTCCAAAGAAAGACGTACTAACGGCACATTTGCAACTTTGTTGCGTTGAGAGTATTTGATTTCTGAGTCACGTCTCGTCTTGCAAGGTTACCCTAATTTTTCGTCAACCCTCTTCATGTGCTCGCCCTTTATTGGCAAAGTGATTTTGGTTGCACTGATGTGCTGCAACTATTTTGAACAAAAGACGAAGGCAGCAAATAAATCAATCAATAAATAAAATGCCTTAAGAGAGCGAAAACAACTTTTTGGGGATATATGAGAGAACTTCCAGTGTCTTTCTAAGATTAGTGGACGACAGAGGCCGTCACGTGTTCACAAACACACAGCTGTTGCCATTGCAATATTGATAAGAAAAAAAAAAGAGAGAAAAGAAAAACACCACATTCGACATGCGCGACGTTTTAAAAACTGTTTTCATTTTGCCTTAAAACTCCTCGGCTGCCGAGCCAAACCTGCTGCGTCAACACGCGAAGGTTCTCCTGCATTTTATTTCATCACATTCCGAGAAAAGCTGAGCTCGGAATTCTTCTCTCCATCTATCAAAGACGGAGGCCTTCAGGTTTACGACTATTTTTTTTTCCGCCTTCTTCCACCCTCTCAGCTGCTGAGGCCTCGTCCGCTGCAGCCGCGGCTCTCAGAATTCTTGGCACCTGGCGCCTCCTTTGGTCACTCGCGGAAAAAAGAAAAAGAAAAAACAGGCCGCGATGGCATCGCGGAGGATTAAGAGGGATGAAAGGACTGAGAGTCTGCTGGCGGCTTGATGTATATTGACTTTCTTTTTCCACTCGAATTAAGCAGCTCCCACTTGCCGTTTTTTTTTCTTTCTTCAACAATCCTCAGCGATCCTCGTTTTCTTTTACACGCTCGGATTCTAACGGCAAAGCGCGGAAAGAATATGTTGTTTGTCAGCGTTCCGCTCATTACGGCCGTGTTGTCGGAGGGGAGACAGTGGAGGTGTGGGAGTGGGGTTGGGTGAGGAGGGGGTCGAAGGCGATTCGAACGCCGTTAATCTCGGCGCCACATCAAACAGCGAGCGGAGTGGAGTGGGGACGACGGGAAAACGCTACGATTACCCCAAACAGACTTTTGAGATTAAGCTTCATTTCTAGCTGATCCGCGGCGCGACGCCCCGCAGCCAGGCAGCGCCACCGAGTTTAGAGCACCTTGTTAGGGAGTCTTTTGTGTGACAGCACAGAATAATTTCTCCCCACTTGAATAAGAGAAAGAAATTGCTTCCCCGCACGCTCTGTGATTGCTCCGCGACTTCCCGTTCGGCCCTTTCAAAGGCAACAATAGAAACCATACAGCAGCTATACGTGGCCGCCCAGACATGGGCTTTTTTCCCCCCCCTCCATTCTTTTTTCTTCTTTTTTTTATTATTATTTCTTCTCCTTTCCCGCCATGTCTGGCTCAATTCAGTTGGAAATTGTTTGCCGTCACCCTCGGGACACTGGAAGGCAGTTTTCATTGAAGTCAGCGTTGAAATTGGCAGAGTGTGACTGGCACCAAACCTTTTTCCTCCTTTTGTTTTGTTTTTTTTCCCCCACAGACAGCCTTGTTTAATGTGATGGATCTGTTGTTATTTTTTGTTGTTGGTGACTGAAGGTTAAGTGTGTAATACTTGGGGATTTTGACGAAAGAAATCGACAAGTGTTGACAATTGCTTCTTTCAATCTATCTCCCCCTCTTGAGCTTGCCAGTAAGTTACGGTGGCCTGCGCATACGAACTTGGATAGCTCGTCCACCTTCTTCTTCGTTGGTTTATTTGAAAACGCCAGCAGTCACTCTAATTATGAAATGCGCTTTCAGGTGACCTCTTAGAACGGTTCTTATTTATATAAGAATACCGATTGGACAATCCAGTCCACACCACGCTTCCTTGGAAACATGGCGGTGCAAGATGTATATATTCTTATATAAATAAGAACCGTTCTAAGAGGAGGAAAATTATCCTATGTATTTATGGGCAGCATATGAAGTTCTTACCAATATAAGAAATAAATCAAGGCAAATATTACACAATGGACCTTGAACCCGCTGTTGGCTCACTCAAAACAAGGCTCCATCAGATGTTCCAGACTCGTGGTCCTCGTGCTACCTGCTCCGCCGCCTCGTCTGAGAATAAAGCTGTGAACGCCGCCGCCCGCTGTGGGATCGGCGTTTGTGTCAGATGTGATTAAGGTGGTGGCGCGTCGGTCGACTCCTCCGCTTTCCCACCAGAGGGTCAGGTCACCCCCGCCTACACCCAAGGGAACAGGAACTAGGAACTATTATCATCATCATCACCGCAGAATAAGCTGCAAAAGTGAAGCTAATGTGGAAATTGCAAACGCAGGTTGTGGGTATTCTGCCTTATTCATCTTTATATATTTATTCATTTGGGTGGAGGGGTGGGCGGGGCTAATGGGACTGCTGCCGCTCGGCCCCCTGGGAGGAGCAACTAGAAATCTGTTGCGTCACATCTCTTAAATTCCAGCAGCTACACAGTGGCAGTGGAGCGGCTGGAGAAGTGGCGTCCTGCCCGCAGCTGCCGGGCCTCATCTGTGGCCGCGGCGCTGGATAATTGACTCCATTTCAGGAGCTTTTTGAGTTTTTATTTTTAGAAACCAGCACAGTTCTGGTAGACTGGAAAAAAAAAGAAAGGAAAAGCACCAAAATACAAACCAACGATTGAAATGCAACCTCACACTAAAAAGAAAAAAAAAAAAACAGATTCGCTGCCTGCTCAAGTTGTTTAGTTTTTATCATTTACTTTTTCAGAAAAGGGGCTACATTTAAAAAAAAGTTTAGGTGTTGTTGTTTAGACGCAACTGCAGCCAGGAGCATGCAAAACTTCATGTTGTCAGACCCACAATTTTGTCCATGTTTCCAGTCCACGCTCAACAAAACAGGAACAAAAAGAGACTTTTCCAGAAATGAAATTAGCTTTAGCGTGTTTTTTTGTTGTTGTGGTTTTTACAGCAGCACAAGCACGACTGCTCCTGATGCAGCTGCACTAAACTGTTGCTGGGGCTTGTTGGGGCATTTTTTATGAAATATCTGCCTAAATATTTGCGGACAACCTAATGAGGATGTTTTCCACCACAGAGGCAACAAATGAAATCTTTCCTTGAAAGATTCCATCAGGAGCTGTAGCAACAAATAACACAGAAGAGGCTTGAAGCTCATTTTGGCACTTTAACAAGCACGCATCCATCTCTCTATCTCTCCCTCTCTCTCTTTCCCACCAGTTCCTGCTGTGCACCCCCCCCCCCCGCGTACTCTGTGGTGGTGTTACAAGTTTCACCAGCGTCCGATGCACATGTGCAGGAGGAACGTTGTTACGCAACTGCAGCGCCAAGACAGGAGCGACCTGAGGGCGGCGCTACAGGGGAGCCGAGGGGACGGATCCATACAGCTGCACGCAGCGGGAGTTCATCAATACGGTCTCACATTTTAGTGATTTGATTGGGAGATTGCCCTTTCACAATAAGAGCATGTGTCCAGTGATGGTTTGACTTTTTCAGCTATCTACTGGATGAGATGCCACCACACAGGGAAGTGAGAACGAGACCAAATTTCACTTCAACTCTTGAGGAACAACGAGCTGTACTTCGGCTGAAAGAACACAGCGCAAAGACAATCAGTCACCAACCGCTGAGCCGAACACAACAACCAGGAGAAGGAGGGGAGGACGACAATAAAAACAAAGCCGGACACGTGCAGCAGCTCTAATCTGGGCCTCCGAACCTGCCGCCGTCCGTCTCGCTTCAACAATGTGCAACACCTGCGACCGATTGTGCCGCCTCACACAATGGAGGCGCCGCGTTCTGCGGCGTCAGCGCAAAAAAAACAATACAAAACAAAACCAAAGGAAGAGGAAACACAACCACTCAGACACATTTATCCCGCAGATTAAGCCGCCGTGATGGACACTTGGTGCTAACGGCTTTAAGTCTTCAGCGAGTGTTCAGCGCCCCATTTCCTGGCCTTTGTTTCCCGAAAATCTTCAACAGAGGGGCCGAGACAAGGAGGCTTAGTGAAATAATAGTCAAATAATAGTGATATTGACGATGGCGGCAATTAATGAACCGGTGCGTGAGTTATTAGTGTTTGTTAAGAGATTTTTTTCAGCTCTTTTCTTTTGTTGGAATGAAATATCTATTAAAAAAAAAAAAAGCTGCGGCACTTAACGAGTGATTACAGCAGCTTAGACGAGTCTGTTTCAGCGAAACAATGAAGGATTGTTGGATCAGAGGAAGCGTTGAATCACAGAGCTGATGCATCTTTGTGTGTGTGTGTGTGTGTGTGTGTGTGTGTGTGTGAGTGAGTGAGTGTCAGGCGACAATTGACTTTCGTATGTTGACTGCGACGACACTTTGGGTTTAAACACTTAAACGTCCTCTTAAAAAGCAAGTGCGGATCACAGCAAATAAAGGTATAATGGATGGCTGCTTTTTTTGAAACTTTTTTTTTTTTTTTTTAACAATAAATTCCATACTGCCGGGACCCAGTTTTTTTTCCCCCCTTCTTCTTTTCTTTCTAAAACTGCCTTTGAAAAGCCAAACATTGTTTGTGTCAGGGTGACACGGCGCCGCGCTCATTACCGCCATCCACTCGGCTCCGCGCGGCACAACTTATATTGACGGCGATACAAAGAACAAACTCGGCTTTGATTAGGCCGCCCGATGTCAAGATGCCACCTGGCACAGCCGCAGGTTGTGGCGGGGATCCCGCTTCAAGTTGGGGCGGGAGGGAGGGAGGTAAGAGAAGGTGGAAAATGAATAAAAAGGAGTTTGTCTGGGCAAGAAAAAAAAAAAAAAAAAAAAAAAAGAATTATATTTGTGGGAAAAGTTGCAGTGTCATTTTTTCCCCCTCCTACTCCCCCCCCCCCCCCACTGCTGCTGCTGCTGCTGCCAGCTGCGTGTTTAATTGAAGAATTTGTTCAATCGGCGAGAGGAGTCACATGTTTCGGGGGGCTTTATGTAATCCAGCTGATGACTCTTCGCTGCCTGCCATGTTTGGGGTAAATCCGCTCGGCGTTACATTTTTTTCTGTAGGGGGGGGGGAGGGTCGAGGGGGGAGGGAGGTGGGGCTCGGGGGAGTGGGGGAGTCACGGCGCTGCTCCCTGCGAGTTGGAGCCCCCCCGCCCCCACTGAGACCCGCAGCCACTCCGCGTCTTCCTCCAAACAAAATAGGTCACGCTGTTTCGGCACCGATGAAATAAATGCTGAGAATAATGACAATAATAATAACAATAATGATAACAAAAATAATAAAACATTATAAAAATGTAATATATCTATTTTTTCTGAAATAAAATGACAGTCAGCTGTGGAGCTGCCATAATTAAAAATTAACCAATTCCAAAAATGACATTTTCCGAAGCCGCTCCGCCGGTGATTTTGCTGCAAAAACCAAATGCATCCAGAGGGATAATATGGGGAATTCTTACAGTGTTGGCACGACGGCGACGCGTGTAAAGGGGCCCGTTCGCCGTTTGTACAACGGTGCGTGCGTGCCTGCCTGCGTGTGCGTTTACAAAGAGAAAGAAAAAAAAAAAAAAGGCGAAAACAAAAACAAAAACTAGGTCATCTGCACGGAACTGACACATCCCCCTGCAAACAAGATATTTGAAAATGTGAGAGTGTGGCGGGGGAAGCAGCCACAAGCGATGAGGAAAAACAACAACAACAACAACAACAACAAATGGCTGCACAAATTGTCGGGATGGCGACTCTGTGCACCGGTGTCACCCCTCGCCTCATTAGGCAGGATGCGAGCTCGCCAGGTCGGAGGGGGAGGAGGAGATGGTCAGAGGTCAGAGGTCACAGCTTCCCTTGCCCGCCTCCGCATGTGGCGGCTGGACTCTAATTTTGTGGCCGTGACGGGAGACTGGCGCTGGGCCGCGGCGTCGGATCGATGCTTCCTGCTTGCTGAACGGCTCCCTGTGTGTAATTTCGCCCCCTCAGCAAACCAGGCGGCCGAGCTGAGCGGCAGCCAGGGGGACTGACACCAAATCACCGACATACCGAGGCCGGAGGCAGACAAATGCCGATTGGAGGAGGCGGGACTTCCTGTCTTCATAGCGACAACGAAAAAGAAAAAAAAACCAGATGTTTCAAAAGTTCACAACGTCGCTGAGGCTGCGAAGCAGCAGAGCAGGGACGCGCTGGAGGTGACGCAAGGTCACGTCCACCGGCAGCCAGCGGGGGGCGCTGTCTGAGCAGGTGCTCCTGGCTGCACCAAGGCCACTTCACACCTCAGTGCAGCGTGAACCGGCCTGCACGGTGACATTAGCACAGCCCGGCAGTATCTCTCAGCTTCCCGACCAAAAGAAACTCCTCTTCCTCCTCCTCCTCTCCTCTTCGTCATCCTCCTCCTCCTCTCTCTCTCTTCTTCCTCCTCCTCCATCTCCTCCTCCTCTTCCTCCTTGTCTTCCTCCACCTCCTCCACTTCCTCCTCATGCTTCTCCTTCTCCTCCTCTTTCACCTCGTAAGACTCCGCCTCCTCCCCATCTTCTTCCTCCTCCACCTCTTATCCCTCTCCTCTCCGTCCTCCCTCTCTCCTCCTCCTCCTCTCTCTCCTCTTCCTCCACTCCCTCTTCTTCCTCCTCCTCCCTCTCTTCCTCCACTCCCTCTTCTTCCTCCTCCTCCCTCTCTTCCTCCACTCCCTCTTCTTCCTCCTCCTCCCTCTCTTCCTCCTCCTCCGAGACACTACAAGGACGACCCCGAGGTGCGTCGCCCTGCCGGGACTCGCTGAGCGGCAATGACGGGCATCGATCGGCTGGGTTATTTAGTGACCCCTGCTGTTGGTCTGCAAAGGAGGCGAGTGTAAGCACCTGTTATTTATGGACGGCCGTGTGACCGAGACTGCTGATGCACTCCCGGACATCCCGGTGACCGCGGGCGGCAACGCACTCGCGAGAAGAAGCCGATCATGACGGGGGCTTCGAGTGGTGGGAAAGAAAGTGAGAAGTTTGAGAAATAAAGGGGGATTTTTTTTTTTCACCCTGTTTAATGTTTAATGTTTAACAGTAGGAACTGTTCAACCCACAAGCAACAATTCAACGGTTTATTTAGTAACTACGAAGATTTTGCTTCCACCAAAAACATCTTCAAGAATCCCTTAAAAACACATTCAACATCTTGTCCTTGCAAAAGGGAGAACAATAAATGTGATTTCTCTCTGAAAAAAATCAACATCTTCTAAAAATTCAAAAAAAAAATAAAAAAATAAAAAAATAAATTACTGACTAAAAACAAAACAAAAAGACAACACATTTCCGAAGGTCTTTTTTTCCCAGAAGAATCCCGACCGATCATCACTCTGACGCCACACAATCACCCTTCTCTTCCTTCTACGTCACGTCTTGTTGTCACATGCCTCAGCGGCGACCGACCGACCGACCGCCGACCAGATTTTCTGGCCCGTTGACATGAGGGCGTGAAACCCGAGCGGCGCCACTTTCCAACCGGCCGACCCCGGCCGCTGGGGTCAGCCGCCGTGACCTTTGGTCCGGTAGGAATCCGGTAACAGGAGCCCGAGCGCTCGGACCACCGCCAGGACCGGACGGCCCGGACGCCGTGGTCATCAGCGGCGCTGGCGCTAATTATACACCTGAGCTTGAACATGCAGAGGAATCCCACACACACACACACACACACACACACACACACACACACACACACACACACACACACACACACACACACACACACACACACACACACACACACACAGGGGCCTCCAACGTGCCTACAAGGTGTAAATCAGTCAACCAATAGTTAATATTCCGAGGTGACCAACTTTATCAGCTGAGTTGGAATTACAGCCACACATTATTATTAATAAACGTGATCTTTCAGATCGAATTTTGGAGATACTATATAATACAATACGAGAGTTTAAAAAAAGAAAAATAAAGAAAAAAGAAAAATAAATAACAGCGTGTGCATTAATAACAAGCAGACTTTAAGCGTTTCGGGCTCCCGTCTCTGAAGTCTCGCACCTCGCAGATTGCAACCCACCCTCCCCTCCCCTCCTCCTTCCACCACCCCAACCAGACTCCCAATTGATATTCTCCCAACTCACCCAAAGTTCACAGCCTAGCTTAAGAAGATCAACAGAAAAATATTCATGCACATCTCTTTTTGATACCTGCGGGACCTGAAATATTAAAATATATATTAAAATATATATTTCAGGGCTGGGAAGGATCACGTGTTATTTGTCGACAATGACTCTTTTAAAATAAAATAAAATTAAATGTGTAGCACGCTACCTCTGAATTCTTAAAAATGTAGCATAAAAAATGCATCTTATTAATGCGATTAATCTTAGAGTTTGTAGTGTCTCGGATTTATTGCAATTAAAAAGAAACACGCAAGAAGCCTGAACAGATTGTTGGCTACGATATGTACAACTAGGTACATCCACGAGACATTTGTTTTATTCATGCCGTTGACTTTTATTCTCCTTGGTGAGAGATTGAAAGAGCCTCTCGCTGCTGATCATGTTTTTTTTTTTTTCGTAAACAGCAGACGGGAAGAAGAGACAGAGCCTTTAAAGGGCAGAGCGGCTCTCAGGTGTAATTGGACAGTTCCTATTTAGACACGAGTTTGCGCTCGTGCATCTAATTGGTTCGGAAACAACGTATCACCGTCTGAGAGCGGCGAGGAAAATGTTCTAATTATTCACGTTGGTCGTCGTTTGCACCTTTCGCCTCCACATTTCATAGCTACATCATACACACGCACACACACACACACACACACACCGTCTCTTTCAGGTGTCAGATTTTCTACCGTACAATCGTCCATTCAGAAACAGAAATAATGACTTTTGTCCTGGAAAACTGGGCGACGTTTGAATGACGTTTGAACCAACAACACTGACAGGGGATTTAAAGACGCTTCTTTCTCCGTTGACGTGTTAACACTTTGGCGCCGTGCAAAAATAGATTTCTAGAATTCTTTGGGACTCTAAGGAAGTATTTACGCCGTTTTTTTGGGGGGGGGGTTTGGCCCTGGGGGGAAAGAAATCCAGGAGATAAGATGAAAGAGGGACAAAAAAAGGGGAATTAAAACAAAAAACACACATAACACGTGGCTGAGCTTTCAAACCTAACAAAAAAGGCTGCGATTGAAGTGAAAATGTCCAAAACAGACTAGGAGCCGAGTGGCCGCAATACAGTTAAATTATTGCCGTTCATAACCTCATTTTATACGTTTTCTACAGTGGAACAAAGTGCACATGTTTTAAGAGTGCACGTGCAACCACTGATCGTCCGTCCTGCATGCATACGGTCTAACGCCGTTAGCGCCCCGAGGTGCCACTCGGCTGCGGCTGCACGCAGTAACCGAGCACCAACCACTGAAAGCTCTTCAGTAATCTGCAACCTTCATTGACTTCTTTTTTAAGAAGGGGGGGCCAAAGGGGAAGTCATGGTGTATGAGGTAACGACAGCAAAAGGCGCAAACCCCCGTTAACCCTCTCTCTGGTATAAATAGCATTTCTGGATATAAATCACGACCCTTCACTGCTACTTCAGAGCGGCGGCTAACTACTTTTTTCTCTCTGAATGGCAAAACAAATACTTGCTTTCTTTTCCGCCAGTGCTGTATCTGCGGAGTCCCCCAGGGCTGCGTCTTAAGTCTCGACTCATTTCCTATTTTACATGAAAACCTCTGGGGCGTATCCTCCAAAGAGGGTTTCACTGATGTGCCAGAGATACGCATCTCTGTGCCCAAAACACAGACTCTGGAGCAGCAACACAAGTCTGGTTTCATACCTTTCATGAATTATGAACAACATGAAAAAAAAAAATGCAGGCACTTGTACAACTCAAATTGAGTTTCTGTAATGATCACCGTTACTGGTCCGTAGCATTTCACCCTCTCAGGCTTTAATGTCTGACTCTGGCCTGTCTGATTGCATTGCATTAAGAGTGAAGCGATTGATTTTTAGTTGATTTTACAGTTGTTTATTAACATATACCTTCCATTAAACTATATTAAGAGCCCTTTATTTTTCAATATGATCTGACTCAGTTGGTTTCGACAAAATCAAGACACGGTCCAATAGAAATCACCAAACGATCAAAATGCCAATAATTATCCTGAGCAATCTGAGAAAAATATTGTACTGGCTCATCAGTTTACAAATAAATAAACGCGTGGGAAGCATTTTCCATTTCAACGTGATCCGCAGAAGCCAACACGCAGTCAAAGGACCATTTCTCAAATGCCATTGACGCAGACGCCAGTGTCGGTGGATGGTTTACGACAGGCCACCGTCCGTAGAAATACGGCCCTTTCATTCCGACGCATTCCGATAGAACCAATATGCAAATGTCGGCGCACAGGTCAAGAGGCAAGAGTGGCCAGGAAAGGACGCAAAGGCAGCCGCATGTCAAACATTCAAACACGTTTGACAGCTGAAACTGTCATTGACCTTCGAGGGGGTTTTAACTGGCTGCAGGGATTGAGCGATTCTAAATAATCCGCCCCTGTCAAACGTCACTCAAGCTCAGCAATAACACAAGCCATCATCGGGCTAAGCTCCCCCCAAACCGCCCCCACCCCTTCCACTCCACCCCCAACCCCCCGAATCTAAGGCAAAAGAAGAAGAAGAGACTCGTGGAAAAGTGGTGTGTTAACCGGCAGCCATAAAATCTGTTAATTTTTCCAAGCACAATGGAGATCAAACACTGAAAGATTTGTGTAATTAAGCGTCCTTGGAGCCTGTGGATGTAAGAAGATGCCTTTTGGTACCTTTTTTTTTTTTTTTTTTTTTTTACTTGTGAGTGAGACAATGTTGGGGAAATGGTTGCCGGGCTGCGCTGGATGAGTGTGTGTGTGTGTGTGTGTGTGTGTGTGTGTGTGTGTGTGTGTGTGTGTGTGTGTGCGTGTGTGTAGGGGGGTAGGGCGGTGTATGGAGATCGGATGCCAAGGCAGCCGAGCTAATCAAAAAGAGGAAGTCTAGATCATAGAATTTAATCCGAGCAGTTGATCTTGGCCTTCTAATGACACTGACCTTCTATGAATACCCTCAATTCATGCCGAGTGATCTCCTTAATAGAGTCCTCAATCAATGTCAGCGGACCCCTGCTGAGAGAGTCCCCCCCGTCGCACATAAAACCGCCATTAACTCTAAGTGACTGGAAATAATTCACCATTAGATGTAAACACTCCCTTTAATTGACGATGGCTTTCAGTTGTATTTACACAACAGATTAAAAGAGGCACGGCCCTCCTCCTTTCAAGTGGCGCTGACACCAGCGCTAAGACGTTAGCGGCGTGTCACAACATCGGGTCAAGCGGAATGACGGTGGTGGGAAAAAAGAAAAGAAAAGTTCAGAGACTTTAGCCCCCCCCCGTCTAATCTGGCCGCAGTTTATTCCGGAACGGGAGGTTTCGCAGCGGCCGCTACGCGCTCAAACACAAACACACACACACAAAGCCGCGGTTGGACTGTTAAGGGTTCAGCAGAGGTCCGGGTCAGTGTCTTCCACGCAGGCAGCCTGTATTTATTTATAATAAGCGCATGTGTGTATGTGGGGCATTCGACTTTCCAGACGGGTTTCAAAGCGTTCAAGTGGAGCATCGGAGGTGGGAGGCACAGAGCCTATTATTCCGCTACTGTATATCCTTGGGAAAGGGAGACAGATATATATAGTAGAGAGAGGTTGCGCGCGCGTGTATACACTACGTCTGTAAAATTAGCAAATTTTCTTTTATCTAAGAAAAATCAAAGAGCGGCTCAACAAATCTATTAAACGCCACCTTTTGTTTTTTAATAATGTGGCAGACTGGGACCCAAGCCGGCTGTTTTTTTGTTTTTTTCCTTTTCCAGTAAAATGTAGACTTTTGTTTTCCCAGCAAATATAATTAGACCTACTCTTAAGACACACTCTACGATGCTAAAGCTAATTTGTATTTAGTAAAATACAGTCCTTGATGAGATATTCCCAGAGGCTGAGAGCCCCAGTTTGTATTTCGAACCGGCATAAATATCCTTGAATTAAACAAAACTCAAGGGCCTCTCACTTTCCAGAGATGGTCGACGGCTGGATATATTAAGACGAGCGCCGCCGCCTCTGTGGCATTGAAAAAACCTCGTTTCTGAGGCTCAACGCCGTTTCTTCTTTGCAGTCGTCGCGCGGCAGTTCTATATAAAGGTCCAATTATTCGGAAGGTCTGACTGCAGGAGCCACTTAATCTCACCGCGTTGTGTCTTTTGAAATCACGTACAGCTCATTAAGCGCTGAAGCAAAGAATTTCTATGGTTTAACTACTGACCCATTGTTGATCCTCCGCTATGAAATGAGGGAAAAACACACACACATACACACACACACACACACACACACACACACACACGTATAACCAAAGAAGCTATACTTCCAAGCATACAGCAGCGCAGCGAGCAGATTCCCACTCATGAATACCGGCTGCCTTTTATGAGACAAATGAAATCAGATAGTGTAAATCCCCGACAGAGACCATCGTTCAAAAATTCATAAAGGTTAAAACAACAGTTTATTCCGAAACGTTTCGATGAGCGTCGGTAAAGCGGCTCCCTGAAGCCCCGCATCCATCTGATGCTGCGTAAGTGGATGTATACTGTGAACGCACTACTGTCTACTCTCAGAGGTGTTTAGCGCTCCTGCGTGATGCAGCAGCTCATTGACGTAGAAGAAGAGGGGGGAAAAAAGACAGCAGCAAAAGAGAAGCAGGTGGTGACAGGGTGTACAGGGGTACGTAAAAGGGTATATTGTACCGTCAACATCCATTATTTTTATTCGGAATACAGTCGCATGCCTTCAGGTTTTGCTAGGCGTGTTATTCATGTGCTGTATTGTGCCAACAACCCGTATAATCAAGGGGCTTAGAAACAAAACAAACACCGCAACACCTGATTAGCCACTAAAAGGAGGGAATTGTGGATACAAGTGGACTGACATGCTCATTGGCCACTAGTTTCTCAATCCACCCTCTGGTTGCAGAGGCTCAAGCCTGCACTGAGGGGTGTGAAGGAGTTCTCTTCCTCCCTGTGGGATTATTGCGCTGAAGGTCCAAACCACCCACTCCAAAAAATACACAAGTGAGATTCAATGGGCCAGTTGGCCTCGCTATGACATCTGACCTTACAAAATAAAACGGATTGCAAATATAGACACACGTGAACCTGCTTAAGCAACATGCTGTCAATCCAGAGTGTAAAAAGGGCCAGAAAAATGTCTGGAGTCATGATTTATTCTAACAGAAGGACTCCCAAACATGATTGGACTTTACCAAGTATTCGTATTTGTATGTGTGCGTGTGTAGGCGTGTGAGTATGTGTGAGAGCCCTACCTTTGGTGGAACGTTGGGTCCAGAGGAGTAGGGGGCCAGGCTGGGTGGGACATCGGTGATGTAGGTCTTCTTGGGGCCTGCAGGTTGGTACGGCTGGGCCGGGGCCACCTCGGGTCTCCTGGGCATGGAGCCGCCCATCTGGGGGGCCCCCGGGTGGTTCTGATCTTGGTATTTGCCATGAGACATCGGGGAGAAGCCCGGCTGCGGGGGTCCGTAGGCAAAGTCGGGACCCTTGGGCTGGGCGGGCATGTACTGCACCTGCGCAGGGCTGCGGATGGGCTGCTGGCCGTAGCTGTAGCCCCCCGGAACCTGGTGCTGGGGCCCCGGCTGGGCCGACCTCACCTGGACATTGAAAGTGGGCTGGCTCGGAGTTGAGGCGGTGGCGTAGGAGGCCGGGACCGGCTGCGGGGCGGCGTGGCCCTGAGGCTTGGCCGCCGGCACCGGGCTGGCGGAGAACGGCGGGATGGACGAGGCCCCGCCAGGAGCCTGAGGTTTGGGCGTGGACTTCTTGGTCGCAGTCAGAGGCGGCTGAGGGGGGATGACCATCCGCTTGTAGCCCGTCACCGGAGCCGGCGGAGTCGAGGCCGCCGAGGATCCAGAGTTCTGGAGAGAAGAAAGAAAGAAACGGCGCTGCTTCACACTGAGAGACCAAGAGACTGAGACAGCTGCGTTGTCTGAGGGAACGCTTCAGGAGATCCTTCCTGCCATCACCCTCTATCACTCTTTCCCGCTGTGTGATAGATAGCATTCTGGACATTTTTCCTCAATGGCAAATGGTGGTTTTGAAAACCTTGCTTGTCCCTGCCTCTGCACAATTTGACTGTCTTTTTGCACATCTGCTTTGGTTGTTTGATGTACATAGATTGATTTGAGTGTTTTTGTAACTACTGTATAGTTTAATTTTTGTACTGTTATTTAAGTACTGCAACAGTGTAATTTCCCAATTTGGGATCAATAGATAGATCGATCTATCTATCTTCATTGTTGAGGGCCCTAATGGACACAATGGACATGTGTGTTCACAACAGACATACTGTAACTCAGATTAGATTTTCCATTAAACACATATATTTGCTACGGCTTAGTTCAACTATCAGCAATAAATGGGTGTAGCTGACCAATCAAACTCATCCAGCCCACCACACCATTTGTCCCATATATCCCTATAAAATCCCAATGATCACAAGGTTGATCATCGAAATGTATGTGTTGAAGGTCCGATGTGTTACCTTTAAATTTAGAGCCAAAACGACAAACAGATCAACAAAAATCATTTGATTACAATTTTCCCAAATGAGAGCTTTGTAGGCTTAATTCCATCCATCACTTTGAATTGGATAATAAACACCTTTATTGTAGAGACTCATAGAAACATTAGCGGGCTGAGCACCTTCATGACTGAAGCTAATGAAAAAACAACGAGCGCCTACGACGGCTGTTTACTTACACCGTGGTCTGTCCCTTTATTATCATCCAGCCCATCTCTCCACAGTCAATTACCAGGCTACCTCGACAGCGCGGGCCGCGCGCCGTCCACAACCACCAATAATCTATGGCTAATAAAACAGGGAGTGGGGGGGCCGTAAATCGCCCCAGCGGAGGACGGCGTGACGACCGATTGGCAACGGCACATGACACGTTGCGCTGAGTCAGCCGGTTCAGACGGGAACGGCGCTAAATCACCAAGATTTGTGGCCGTCGACGTTCCTGGGGAGAACCAGGCAGCAGCAGAACCCACAGCCGGGGTCCTTGTGTTGAAATATAACACCACGTTTTCAACAACAATGCCGGTAAACTGCCACCAAAAAAATAAAAATAAAATAAAACGAAATTAGCATAATTGCTAAAAACTTGCGCAGCTGGTTTCACATGCACTGCTAGCGAGCCGGAAGATTTCCTGGAAGGCAGCGTTTTCATTTATTGTTTGTTTTTGTTTTTTGTTTTTGCAGGTCGGAGCTAAAGAGAAGCAACACGAGGCAAAAACAAAACGTTTTATTTCACAGGTGTGTTGTTCTCGTTCACACTCTTCAGCTCACTGAGGGCCACAGAGCCTGCTGGCTGCAGTTTGGTGTTTACATTTATACCTACATTAAGCCAGTGTGCGAATTACCCGTCAAAATTCGTGGTGGTTCCCATTGTCCTGATTGTTGAGCAATATCAACCAAAATTTCCTTAACATGCCCTAGGCCTATGTTAACCTTACAATATTTAATGAACGCAAGCCATGACAGTCTACATAACAACTAAGACCAATACAAGCTTAGCTTGGCAAAAAAAAAGTGAATATTTAAAAAAAAATTGAATATTAGATTGGGTGATCTTAAAGATGTATTTGTGCCCATATACATATATCCCGATATGTATACATACATGTACATATAGCTTTTTGACACTTCCTACTTTGCTGTGTATCGTCGCGTATGTTCCGTAAAGTTAGCACACAGGACGGCAAATTCTCTCGTCAGTGTTTTCACACGTAGGATAGAAAATGCTACCCACAAAAAGACTAGAAATGTTCCAGGCGTTTTCTCTCACCAAAAAACGTGTAACCTTTTTCTACATCTATGACTGTTTTCACATGAGGGGAGGAAATTTCAAATGCCAGCGTATTTTTCGTTTTGTTTTTTTGGTAAGAGAAAAAAAAAAAAAAACAGGGTGGCCCAGGCTACACAGACTGGAGCTCTGACAACATGTAACAGGAGAATAACAAGGTTTCACTCAGATGTCAGAGGCGTCTGCCCTCGGTGTCTCTCGCACAAGCGCTAATTGTTTTTCTGCGGCGCTACATATCGGTGTCAGACGTTCAGCCAGTCTAAAAAGGGTCTATCATTAACCTTGGATGGCCTTATTAGGTTATTGCCCGCAGCCAAAAAATCAGAGTCAATTACTAAATTTGCGGCACGAGGCGAACTAAGACGAACACTTGTAGTCTTTAGACCCCTTTGCAACTCGGTTTTTGATGAAACGGCTCCTAAATTGGGGCAGAGCAACAACTGCTATCGATTTCCCTTAAAGGCTGATCAAAGCACTTCCCGCGCGGCGATGCCCCAAATAGCTGTTTAGCAGCGCCGCCGCCACGCTTCCCTCCTAAAAATGTTCCTGCAGACAATGAACGAAACTGCGCTCGTCTTGAAGTTTTTAAATCACTTTCAATGCAGTCGAGTTCTGTCTGCAGTTCTCATTGCATGCTGAGATAAAAAAAAAAAAGAAAAAAAAGAAGGAAGAATTCTGGTGAAAGAGGCTGATGCGTCAAGTGTGTCTAAATTCTATCTTATCTAACTCAGGGAGCCCCCAGGGGACCATTAAAAACTCCAGAAAATGTTTTTCAGCTCTCACTCTGATTCCTGTCTCGCTGATTAAGTGCTGATGTTTATATAAAAGTGTATCCGAGTATGAGTATGTTTGGCACGAATAAAAAAAAAAATATTCCAGTTTGCCCTTTAGGAAGTGAAATTACTTAATTTAAATGTTTCATGGGTTTTAAATACTCCAGATTATTAATTTATCTGGAAGGCCTGAGAACCTACAGTAGCATTTAGAGAGAGAGAGGAGCAGCGGAAAAATGCAAATTGGGCCCCTCAAAATAATTACACTGTCACGCTGCGTTTTCCACAAATTACATTAAGAGAATGGATTCGCTCCTTTCTCCCGGGTGATGAAACTAATCGAACGGGCGCGATCTGAGCGGGAAAAAAAAAAAGCCTGTGAAGTGCATACTTTTTTTTTTTCATTTTATTATGAACAGAGTTGACGTCAAAGCCTCTGACCTCTCAGTGTTAATGACTGCCGTCTGAGATGCTATCAGGAAAAAAGCGAAACGCCGACGGTGGAACAAAAGATAACAAAGAAGAATAAAGTCACATCTTCATTAGGGAGCCGGATTTTCCACGGGTGTCACTCAGGGTTGGTTAGTTTAGGTGCAGTGGGGGAATTTACCTCTTTCAGCGAAAAAGCCAAAGATATTGAGTGCTAAATGAAAGAATTTTCAATTTTTCAGTATAAAGTTGTTTTTTTAAAATCTGCATTAAATCCAGAATGTCTTTCAATAATAACGAATAAAAAACAAACACATTTTTCTTATCACTCATTACATAATTGAGTGATTTGGTCCTTTTTTTTCCCCCATCATCTGACCTGCAAAACAACATGTAGAGCTCCAAATCTAAAAGACCCAAATAAAACACAATGCAGTGTGTTGTTTGTCTCTCTCACAGCCCCTCCATGCACAAAACAACATCTGCACACACACACACACACAGTCCTTAAAGAAGTTTTCCCTAGCGCCTTCAGAAAAGTTAACCCTCACTCGACACCATAATTCAGACTGACTTTGCAAACAACTTAAGTGTGAAATTTCACAGACTCTCAGGAACGCCTTTTGACACATTAAAAAAGATTAGGAGAGACTATACAAGCCTTCGGGGTCAGAGAGTAAAACTGTTAACTTTGCATTTCAAACCACAAGGGTGTGTGTGTGTGTGTGTGTGTGTGTGTGTGTGTGTGTGTGTGTGTGTGTGTGTGTGTGCATGCGCGTGTGTGGTGGGGGGGATTTTTTTTTTTCTATTCTTTTCTCTTTTTTTGGAAGCTTGGGGAAAACCCCTGAAGAAGAAGAAGTTCTGCATCTTTTCAGTCTCATCTAAGACCTTGGATATTTTTCTTGCTCAACTCCCCCCCCACCCCCCCGCCCTTTCACTCAGACAAAGCCGACGCTCCCCACTCGCTCTCTCGATGTGTGTTTCAGCACTTAGACTGTGACCGTGGACCAATTCCCAGTCAACACTCGCCTGGCCGTTTGGCTAATCTCTCCCTTAAGTTCCTTTTCACCATCTTGTCTCAGCACAATCGTCTCATTAACAATCCGTCAGCCTGAACCGAGCCATGCAGTTTGGGGGTATCATCGCTCTTCTTCCTAAAATAATTTTAGATAATGAACATTAAATATGATTCAGTAACGTCTCTGTGGAACACGATGGCACCGCTAGCTGTTTCGAGCTATCTCGCCGTTTGCAGATAAGGCGCGTTAGACACACTGGGAACTTTTCATTCTGTGCGTCTCATATCTGTTCATCCCATTTCTGTATTGCTAATTAATACTTGCATGATGTTACTGTAACCAGTGCAGCAATGTTTAAATTCTACACCACACAGATAAAACAAATAATGAATAAGATGCGTCATGTGTGTCGTGAATTTTAAAATGTTTTCTGAGGCGCATTGCTTTAATAATAATGAAACTGGATGCTTTGTCCAAACAAGATATGCTACAAGATGTTTGTACTCTGATGACTTCTGCACTTTGTAGGACAACACCATGAAAATACTCAGAAACAATAAAGGTCGTACAGACCGAGACCAAATACTCAAATACTACACAATGCACAGTGTTGCTTCACAAGTACGTCTGTGGAGGAACAATGTAAAATGTTTGGCATAGAGGAGCCATCCATCCATCCGTCCGTTCATCCATCCATCCAGCCATCCACGCTCCTCCCAGGTGACTGAGCTCCTCACCCTGTCCCTAAGGGTGCGCCCAGTCAGCCTACTGAGGAAACTCATTTCGGCCGCTTGTATCCACAATCTCGTTCTTTCAGTCATTACCCAAAGCCCGTGACCATAAGGTGATTGTAGTAACGTAGATCGACCGGTAAATCAAGAGCTTCGCTTTTCGGCTTAGCTCTTTCTTCACCACGACAGATCGGCGCGGCGTCTGCAGTGATCCACCTGCCGATCTCACGCTCCATTTTTCCCTCACTCGTGAGCAAGACCCCAGGATATTTCAACATTAGTTAGTTAACATTAGTCTCTCCACCAACCCTTAGAGGGCAAGCCACCTTTTTCAAGGAGGACCTACACAAGAAACCTTGGAAGGAGCCAGTTGGTACCAGCCAGCAGGAAGCAGCTCGCTATTAGCAGCTCTTCACCTTCAATGCCAATAAGCCCCGCCCACTGCTCCGAATAAGGACAATGATCCGTTCCCTCACATTCTGTATCGAATCAGATCAGAGTTCCTTGTGACAACTCAAATTTTTACATAGTGTAAAGTGTAAACTTTACACTCAGATCATATTCATGAAAACATGTACATATGTGAAAAGTGTAACGTTTTTGCACTCACCGATAAAGTGAGGGCTAAATGTGAACATGACACTTGACAACACAGCTACTTTCATTGAGGCTAAAGAACAAAGTGTTAATGTTTCTGTTCCTGCGCAAATTGGTTTGCTGTGAGGAGCAGGATCTATATTTTCCTCCTTTTTGTTAGTTTGTTTTTTCCCATTTGACTGCACGGCCGAATATCACTGGACACCCAGAAAAACGAAACAGAAAACAAAAACAAAGCGTCTCTGTGGACGTCACGTTCTCAAAGTGTTGTGAAAAGGTGAGTTACCTCTTTGACATAAGGCTCAAAAACTTAATAACGACAGAAAACAAACCCACACAGTTGATGGCAGTGTGATGATTTAACACACGCTGAGGCTGCTGTCAAAGAAACGCACTGATGTGAGCTGTAATGATCTCTGTCGCATTTCCTTCAGCCTCTGATGTAACGCAGAGACACAAAGTGCAGATGTGCAGACGCAGACTGACTCAGGTTGCGGAGAAGTCAGGTACAGTACAATACATGACAAGCGCAACGCAACTCTCTGTAGCCGCCGCCGCCGCGACAATCTGGAGACAATGGGGATGAACATTAGGTCCGTGTCGGAACAATCGGCGGTTACGTAATCCCTTTTTTAAAAAAATGATTCCAGGAGGGGGGAAAGAAAAAAAAAAGAATATAATACTTCTCGCATGATGTAACAACATCATATAAAGTAGGGCGTATTACTCACTGACGCAACTTTTTTTCTCCCCCCTCGCTGCCGTGTAAGACTAGAAGAAGAAGAAAAAGAACAAGAGGAGGAAAAAAAGGGGGAGAAGAAGAGGAGGACGAGTCCCCGAGAGTCGCCCATCATCGCACATCTGCAGGCGATCTTTACAAAAGACAGGAAATGTGTGTTTTCGCTGCTCTCAGACAGCGGAAAGCTAATTGTTTCATCCCCCCCGATGCAGTTCTACAGGCCGGCCCTTGTAGCGCACGCACGCACACAACCACACACACACACACACACACACACACACACACACACACACACACACACACACACACACAGGGCCCTGACTCATCCCTGCAGTGTGCCTTTCATGCACTTGTGACCCCCCCCGCTGCTCCAGGAGCTCAACTATTGTGCAGTGGATAAAAGGGAAGACAGCTATCGCTTATAGTGTGTCAATGTCATCAATCCGTGGGACGGATGACAGTGATCATCCTCTCAGAGGGGGGTTGTGGGGTGGTGTGTGTGTGTGTGTGTGTGTGTGTGTTGTGGGGATGCAGGGATAATGTGCAGTGACAGCAGTGGATGGTGAGCCTTTTAGCATCGTTACCAGGACCGGATGATGCAAAGAGGCAGGATGTCGTCGGCTGTCAAAGCTCCTCTACAGCTTCTCATTGGCTGGCCGGGCTAATAAAAAGACAAAGAGGGGGGGGGGGGGGACCAGGGGGTGGGGCGATTCACTGTGCAGCAGTTTTCATTTGACTAACGCGCACTGACGGAACACATCGAGCGCCCCCCCGGGGGGCCGTGCTCCTCTCTCCACAGTCGGCTGCCCCTGTCAAAACTCAGAACCTGCTGCCACGTTGACCTTAAGGTCACCGGGAGCCACCGGGCGTCGTGGCAACGTCTCTCGATGCCGCCGCCGCCGCCGCGCACACGGCAACAGGGCAATTACAGAAGGACGGCGGGGCAGCGCACGAGCCGACCAAGGGAAAGAATTAAATAAATAGGAGGGATGGTGGGAGGGAGGGGAAAAAAGAGCCGAGCTCCGTAATTACACGGCAACGGAGGCCCCCGAGTGTCGTCTCCCGCTGCCAGAGACGCGGCGCGGCGGCACTCCATCGCACACTTGTGGCGCCAGAGAGCCTTAAGTGTAAAACATCGGCGGCGGGAAATGACTGCCTACGGTGTCGACCTTTAGTCGGGGAATCAAAGAGGCTGGCTGGCGAAAGCCGCCGTCATGAATACCAGAAGCAGAAGCTGGAAACTATCGAAGCCAGCGTCCGTCAGATGATTGTCAGCCAAAGAGATGAAATTAGCATTTTTTCCCTCCTCTGCCGCCGCCGCTCACAATCTGGGGTCGGACAATCTACTGCGATAAACCGACGCTGATGACAATGTTTACCGTCAGGGCGTCTCGCTTAAGAGAGGATGGACCGAGACAGGAGTGTCCGTGGATGACGTGAAGGCATGAAGCGCGACGAATTGCGACACTTTGACATCATCTGACTTTTGGGACCTTGTGCGACCATCAAGAGCAAAATAGTTAGAACACTGGGCAGAAGCAAACAACCCCAGGGGGGTCAGGGGTCAGTCCTAGGATGGGAGTATTTACTACAGGTGCAAGTTGGAGTCACGTCGTTCCAAATTCTGATCAAGAGCCAGCTGAAAACAAAAGGCTAACTTCCCCGACAGCTTTGAACAAACTTTGTAAACCACAAATTAAATAACATGACAGCGTTAGCATCGCAGATTCAGCAGCAGACAGTCATTTGACTTCCTGTGGATTATAATTACAATACATAAAAAAAAAGCTGATGCTACTGCATTTGTGATGCGTGAGATGTGATTTAGCGCTGAACAAATTAAAGCTGATTGATTGACTGATTGATTTGACTGAGTGATTTTTGTTTGAAATAGATCCGGCACGTTAAAGTAAAAAGCTACAATGTCTTTGTGGACATGTTACGACTTTAACGATGAATAATCTGTTTGCGCAGGTGATTGGAGGAAAGTGGGAACCGGCGTGGGGCCGCACATTCCCATGTTACTTTGTGCTTTTTTTTTTAATAGTAAAGATCTGGATTGAGAGTGACGAAAGAGAACCGAGAGATTTTGTGACTGAGCTTTAACTGCCTCCTTCTGACAAATTGTGGAGAAATGAGAGACAGTCACAACAAGGAACTGTTTGACTATGATTTTGCTACACCCAACCAGATTTTCCACCTTAACAAGCTACAAACTTGCAACATTTCGTGAAAACAATGTCTTCTTTTACTACCGCCCAAAAATGCCTCATCTGAAATTACTTTTCTTTTTTTTCTTTTTTTTTTTAAATAACTACATCCAGAAAAGCCAAACAGCACTACATTGTAAAATGAATCACTGACTCTCTTCCACCCGAAGGCCTGAGCCTCCCACAAAGCGGCCCGAGGTTTGAGACTCGGTGCGGTGGGAGGCGGAAGAGCGAGCAGTGTGAAGCCGATCGCTGAGCGACGGGAGTGTCAGGGAGAAAACCTCCTCAGGGCGCTTTTGAGAGATGGGATCCAACTCAGACGCTGAGACTCAGCAGCGAAAATCTCTGAGTGGACGACGGCGACGTTCGGAGAGGACACAACAAACAGGACGGCGTTTGTTGTCCAGTGTAGCGACTGTAACACAACAAGCCCTGAAAATACTAAAAAAAAAAAAAAACTCCTTCCGAGTTCATACTGTATGAATAAAATGTTTCATACGGCAAATATTTGTGCTACAAAAACGACATGCTGAGTCATGACGCAGCCAACAGCAGGAGAAGCTCTGTCAGAAAACAATTTTACGCAGAAATATAAATAGAACTACCAACGTGACGACAGCACGACATAATTTCACTGAAACGGGAAATCTCAAATGTTTACAGCCACATAAATGACTGTGGATTTTAAACTATTGTTATTTACTATGAAAAGTGATTATTTGGAGCCACAGTTATAAGCTCCTTCACAAAGCTGAGAAAATTTTGATTCATAATATATGCAAAAAACGTTTCTGCTCAGGGCAGCTGAACTCACTGATGCCCCCTACAGGAAGTCTCATGTTTGACATGTGACAGAGAGAGAGAGAGAGAACGGTTCGTCCAATCACATTCCACCTCCTTTACAGACGCCTTGAGTGGGCTCTTGGCCAGCTGGACGGCGTGAGGCTGAGATTGCGAGCCAGGTAACTGTGGAAACACAGGCACACGTGACTCACTCCAGAAGTGCACGTCAGAGGGTTCACGACTTGTTTCGTGAGCAGCTGCGCAATCTCACGTAATGTTTCTCGACAGCGTTAACAAGCGCACACGTCGCTTTGCAACATGAGGGCAAACACGGAGACGGCGTCGACGCGCTTCGCCGGCTGACTGCTAATTGAGGTGGAACCATCGCCGAGTGAGTCACACGAGTTTGTGCCCAGGAATCCTGGCTGACACACACATGCACGCACGCACGCAGACACACACACACAAAACCAGGCATGGGTTTGTGTGTGAATGTTGGGCCGCAGCTCTTCAATATTTTATTTATTAGGCGGCGCATTATCGTTCTGGCATCCTGCAGATGAATCGGACAGGAAGAGCTTTTTAATCTCAATTTAGACGTTCATCCCAGCTGATTGAATCAGATTGGAACAAGGTGTGGCTTTTAATGGGGACGGAGTGCATCAGAGTCTAATTGGGACAAATATGTCGCTGCTCGACAGCAGAGGGGGGAAAAGGAAAAAAAAAATATATATATATATATATTTATATATATATATTTCTCAGTCACAACTTTGTCTCCGCCCTGGATATTCTGGTAAACAGCAACGGGCAGGACGGGTAAAATAGCAGTGGTTGGTGTGAGGGGTGAGGGGAAGGGTCATCATCCATAATGATGTTTTCAAAGCGGCTGTAAGTCAGTTTGAGGATTGGCGCCTTCTCTGGCAGAAACCCGTGAGTGCACAAAACATGCAGAAAAACATATTCCCTCCCCGAGACCTGGCACAGCCGAGCACGTTACTTAACATTTTAATCATATTTCTCTTACACAATAACGTTTGATCAACATTTCAGGGCAGGAAGAAAAAAAGAAATCGGAAACAACTATTTGGAGCCAAACCTTCTCTTGGAGTCTGCGTGTTAGAAATCAATAATGAAATGAAAGGATTTTGATGTTTTTCTGAAAACAAGATTATTCAGCAGACACTGGTAACACACCTGCCAACTTCCCTCTGCTCCCATTCCAGTTTGACATGCAATGCGTGTTCCTGTTGTTGCTAGTTGCCATTATGAAAACATTATGTAATTACACCATAATTGGCAGCTAGCGGCTCCAACAGTGTTTCCCAAAGCGATTCAACGTGGCGCACACGCACACTAATTACCATTAACACGATAATCGTCGGGGGACGTGAGC
>NW_027466134.1:7717500-7740000 GCF_046127955.1 Nelusetta ayraudi
CGTTTGTTTCCGCGAGCTGAACGACCTCGAGGCGACATGTGAAACTGATTTTTTCAGAATCCGGGACTTGATGCCGCAGCTGTGACGGCTCTTCACTGTTTCACGTCTGCTCCTGAGCATCTGAGCGGCTCGTCCCACTGCGCCGGTGGGCGGAGCTTGTGGGACGTGGCCTTCAGCATGGCAGCCCCCACCACCCCCGCGCCCCTCTCCCCCACCTCCACCATTCAGAAGTCGCTGACACTTCCGAATCGCTTCGTTTTGTTTTGTCTCTTTTCACTCTCGAGTGTCCTTGAGGCTCTTTATGAATCCGAGCCATCATCATCATCATCATCATCATTATTAGTATTATGACAAAAATGTGGGAAAGTAAACTGACAAACATTTTTCTGTGGTGTCTGAAGGTCTCACTGTTTCCATGAGACGTCGTGGATTCCTCGTTTAGTCTACCAGAGTTCTGGACTAAACCGCTGGGTTCACATGTTGTGGGTCCGCCTGTGTGTGTGTGTGTGCTTGTGCGTGTGCGTGTGCGTGTGCACACGCTTATACCTGGGTGCTGCGCGGCTTGTACGGCGAGCTGCTCTCCAGGTCGGCCAGGATGCTGGTCAGGGAGTCGATCTCTGCGTCCAGGCTGGAGCGCCGCTCCTCCAGGGTCTTCTCGGGTCCTTTCACCTGGAACACACACGCGCACACACACAGACACACACACACACACACACACACACACAGAGTGTCAGCCCACAGAGATCCTCGGCAGCTTTAAATTGGCTTCCCTCCTGCCTCCCTCCTCGGCGCTGCGGATCCCTCCGACGTTAAGCCGAGCTTCACCTTGACCCGGGACCATCTCGCTGGAAAAGCCACACATCAATAGCGGCGGCTTCTCTCAGAGAAGGGGAGCCGCGCGTCGTCTCAGAGACAAACTTTTCACAAGGCGCTGCACTCTTCACCTCCCCGTTTTCAGCCGCGCTCGGATTTTCCGTTCTCGCTGCTCGTGCATTATTCATGGCCGACGCTCATCCGGCAGCATTTCAAACAATAAGGTCATTTTACTATAAAAAACAAAAAAAACAAAAAAACACAGAGTTGTGAGCATGTTGCCGTCCGTGTAGGATAATAAGGATTTGTTGCATTTTTTTTTTTTTTTCACTCCAGGACTTTATTATTTGAGGAGGATTGAGAAGGAGAGCGGAAGCGGGATAAGTCGGAAAGCAAACTGGGAGCTGGCTGATTTATTCATTTGCATCTCTGCAGCGAGCAGTCGAGACAACTTCACCATCTACAGCAGAGCGGAAGGAAACAAAACTGTTGCACAAACAAAAAAAATATATAGTAAAAAAAAAAAAAAAACAAATCTGGGCAGCGGCTGAGACGATCTGACCGTTAGCGACGCTCGGATTTCAACAGAAATTCCCGGGATTTCTTTTTTTCTCCGTGGAATGACAGACTTATTTTTAGCGTTCTGAACTCTGCTGCAACTGCAAGAAGTCTTGGTGCACTTTGCCTGCGGGGGCTTTTTGAGTTGGCTGGATCACTGACTGCTCCTTATTCTAATGTTATGTGTTTGGATTACCTGTCACAAACCATTACAGGCAGCCGCTTTGCCGCCGTTCGCAGGCGAGCGGCTGCTGCTGCCGCCGCCGCCGTGAGGAAATAAATAAATAAAGTGAAATAAAAAATAAAAAAAAACATCTAAGGCAATCACGGGTGGAGGGTAAACAAAGCGAAACACTAATGGCTCGTCTCGTTTTCCACAAACGGAAAAGAGCGGGGAAACTTGTTTAGCTGTGATAACGAGGGGGATGAAAGAGCACCGGCTTGGCGTGCGCCTCGTCCTGATGCGGACGGCGGCGGCGGCAGCAATGGGAGGCAGCTGCTTTTTGTTTTTCCTCTCAGCTGCAACTCATTTGTTCACTAAGAGAAAAACAGGTGTGGTGGTTTGTCAGGCAGCAGTGATGTGTAGATGATGAAGGAATCCTCGTTGACACTAGCTGCGTTTCCGTTACAGTTTTTCGCAAATTAAAGGCGATATTTAAAAAACATTTGACAGAGCACGATTGCGATTTGCAGGTGTTTGCGTTGAATGGCGTGAAGCGCATAAGCCGCAATTTTCGCAAAATCTCGTCCCGCCAGATTTACGAGAATTATGTATGCTTTTGTTTGTTTACGTTTGTTTGCTGTCAGGAATGGTTGTTGTATTTTTCTCTTTGATTACTTGTAAAAAATATTCCGTCTCCTCCTCCGTCCCATCAGAACGATCCTGGAGAAGGTCACTTGCAGACACGTCAGGGCGCAGCCAATCAGCATGAGCTGAGACACAACCAGCCCATGGGATTTTTTTTGGTGCAGTACCTCGAAAAATCCACTGGGGGAAAAAAAAGAATCGGCCCACTGCCATATTCTTAGTCCGATATCCTGTTCTTATAATACATTCATGCTCCGTCCAAACATAATGCGCCATTTTCACTTGAAGTGAACTGGTCACGTGACCCCTTATGTCACGTCCGGTGGCGCGTAAATGCGAAAAAAGTGTTTCCATTATGATTTTGTGATATACCTCTATATTGATATGTCTGAAAAACCACCTCAGAGTGTCAAAACCTTTTTTGCGATATTTGAGAGGTTTTTCGAAGTTTCCATGACTGGCTTTTTATCACGATATTTAGGTTTTCCACGATTCTAAGTGTAACGGAAACGCAGCTATTGACTTGATTGGAGAAGTAAGTTTATTCGAAAAGAAGTCAAGCATCAATCAGGCACCTGTCCACCTGAGGGAGGTCTCGTAGCCAATGTGGACAACTCCAAAGAGACAACTCCAACACCACAGCTATACATACAGATCTAATGAATAGATGGTCATTGTTTTGAGAGAACGTACACAACTGCGTCAGAATAAATAGGGTTAATGGTCACATGGGAATTTTTTTTAATGGGGATGATCACGAGGAATATGTTAAAATTGTTCATGCGTCGTATGAAGCTGCATACAAACCCTTCAGATGAACCTTTCTGTTTCCTAACAGGAGGGTGACCCTCCAGTACAAACTGCTGAAATTTACTGCATTTTTCCTTTTTCCTTGTACAACGGCTCTTAACGTCTGTCACAAGATGTTTCAGACACAGGATTTGAACGGCTCCTCTGCTGCTTTTTCACACATGATTAAGATATCCGGCAGCTAATCGATGAGCTATGGTAAACGGCGATGTAAGGGTTGACTAACTTTTTATTTTTCACTTATTTGTCCCATTTCTTGAAAGATTATATCCTACGGTCATGAAACTGGATGGCTAATAAAGTTCCTGCACAGGATCCATGGGGAAAAAAACTTGTCATGTGATTGGCTGAAGCTCAGTTTAGCTCAGTAAAATATTCACATAGTTTAATTTGCAGCCCTATTTTATCTGCATAGTTTTTTGTTTAGTTTTTTCCGATGAACTTTCTCCCACATGCTGCCTCTGGAAATTGCTTTTGCTGTGAATTGTTACACATCTTTACCGTTTCCTTTTTTTTTAATTTTTCTTAGACTTCATATTGTTTGGTGTTCATTGGTGGACAGTAAAGGAAGAATTTCATTGTACCAGGAAACTTCGAAAGTGAATAGAGCGGGAAGTCTTTCCTTCCTTTCAAATAAAACACGGCCAGAAAGGAATCAAGGAAAGTGTTATTTGTATTGGCTTTGCGGTGAGGAGACAAACACAGAATCATTCAGTTTTGACACAGGAATAACGGAGATGGTCACTCACAACTGCACAATGACTGCAGGAAATCGGCTTTTAGCTGGCCATTCAATGAAAAATAATAATGCAATCATAACACAACTAATCTCCATCTAAAGTCGGCATCCCTTCAGCTCACAATCAGCTGTCCCACACGTCGCAGGAGAAACTGACGGCGTCGACAGCAGGAAAACTAAGCAGCAGAGCTGCAGTCGCGGTCGCATCGGCTATTTCTAATCGGCTTGTGTTGAAATACATAAGTCATAAATCTTTGAGAGCGCGTTCCAGAACTTTCCCCTCTTCCCCCGGAGTCCGACGGCCACCGGGTCACTGCGTCACTCACTGTTGTATGTACTTTCTGTATGTCCACTGTCCTTTAGAGGCGAGACGGGCGTTTTGATTTGCGGCGCTTGTATAAGTAATTACGCAACTTCACCGTCTCCAAACGCACAAAGGAGGCTTTCAGTGAGGCCGGTGAGGAGAAGCGTCCGGATCGAACAGGGGCTCGGAGGACGAGCCGCTGCGCTGGCAGCGGACAGAAGGAATGTGAAGATCTCGCTGGCCTCAGAGGCGAGGTGGAGAGGTGGAGAGGTGGAGGTGGAGGGAAGTGCTGCGGAGGGAGTCACAGAGTGCAGGGGCCACATTCCTCGGGCTATTATGACACGGTTCCACCAATAGGGGTCAGCCTTCTGTCCTGCCTGCACTGATGCTCTCACCTCCTGCTGTGTGTGTGTGTGTGTGTGTGTGTGTGTGTGTGTGTGTGTGTGTGTGTGTGTGTGTGTGTGTGTGTGTGCGTGTGTGTGTGTGTGTGTGCGTGTCTCTTTGGGTTTCTGGTGTTTCTGGCTGCACTCAGCATCCGGAGCTGAGGCGCCGCTGCACTCGGCCGCAAATCAACTCGGACAGACAGACGGAGCTGCTGGATGTGGTAAACCAAATTTAAAAAACAAACAAATAAATAAATAAATAAATAAATAAATGGCTCTCACCTGAAAGTCATATGAGTTTGTCGGCGGAGGAGGGAAGGAAGCAGGGGGTGACGGGAGAGGAGCCTCGTCTTCCACCGGGGGAGGAGGGAGAGGGTAGTCTGCAAGGAGGGACACACACACACAAATACACACACACACAATTGCTTATTAGATTCATACTTCTGTGTAGATGTTACTAAAGTACAAAGACACAACTTAAAATGATTTTTCATGCATTTTTAAAGCCAATCTAATTAGGTTACAAGTGTCTCCACAGTCAAGTCCAGGGTCACAGGTCACGGCGTGTGTCTGCGGAAGAAATATGCTGCGCACATAGCCCGGCCTTGTTCCCCCGCCGTCATCCCGGCATACAAAAAGGAAAGCCCGTGGGCCGTAAAGTGCCCGCTCATCACGGTCATGTCGCCGGCAACAAAGAGCGGCACTGTGACGCAAAGTGACATTTGTCAGTCATATGGCTGCTATGGCTTCTGTAAATTCATTACAATAACCACATAGCAGCTAAATGAGGGATCAAGGCCTGTAAGGCTGCAACTGTATCTAACAGCTGGAAATTAGCGGCAAAACCGTGAAAGAAAACCGTGGCTGAATCCATTTACACTTTTTGTTTGACTGAAGTCGCTTTTTTTTTTGTTGTCCAACCGTGACGATATCAGAAGAAAATGTCTTTAACAAGCCAAGACAGTTAGAGAAGTTTACAGTTTACAGTAAAACGTGGCAAGTGAACGTGACAATGTCATCACTGACGAAAAAAAAAAATCTTGGCCACGTTTCCAACTGTACATAATTCCCACATACGTACAATAATTATCGTATCTTTACAATACTTTGGCTCTTTGCACGACGTTCGGTCAACAATGCCGAATGTACGATAATTTGACCATTTCATGATTCCCCAAAGTCCGCCGCAGTCAAACTGAGCTTTTTTTCTGAACCCTGAAGGCATCTCTTCCGATGACGAGTGACAGGTCACTTGCTAATCATGGTTCATTGTTCAGAACAACAAGCCATGATTGGCTAGGCGTTGACGACAATTTCCCTCAAAATCCGATCATTTTGAGTCCTACATTTCCCCCCAGGCCACGCTGACTGCGGCTGCTTTATGAGCATGAAGTGGAAGCTGTTGCCGCATATCAGCCCATCAGAAAAACAAAGCGAGTGGTGATACAGTCCAGCTGAGCGAGAAGAGAAGATGACCGCAATTTATGAAAAGCAGTTCAAGAAAAGCGGGAGCAACTGGTCAAAAAATGGAACCTGGACGGTCTGGAGATAAACAGGGTTGGGGGGGGGGGGGGGGGGGGGGGGGACTCGTCTCGATGGACACACATCACCACGGCGGCGCTTTGGTTAAGCGAGAAGCACTAATCCGGCCATGGGCTCGTGTCCCTCCGCCGCTCGGCCAGATTGCAAATGTAAGAATGTCGCGTTAACACGAGGTGTTTGTTCCGCCGCAGGAGCAGCAGCGAGCCAAGTTTACGGTTCTAAAGTCCTGAATAATCCCAGGATTGCCGTCCAGCCACATGTTCCGGGCGGGATGAGGAGCTCCTTGCCAAATTAAATTCTGATTCGGCTCCTCTTGGCAACGGGACTTAAGACTGAATCATTTGACCGTGTACTTCTAAGTAGTGCACCAGACATGAGCTCCGCAAATTAAAGGCTTTTACGAGACGTAATGGGAATTTGTTCCAAATTTAAGACTTTGATGAGTCCTGTTCAGAAATTCCATTTGCTCTTGCCTGGCGTTTCCTTTTTTTTTTCTTTTCAGTTTTTTTTAATATCTGCTTTCATTAGAATCTAATTGATGTCATCGATGCAGTTTATCCGAGGCAGCTGACCAAATTAATTAAGCTCGCTTTTTCACTCAGCCGGACCAAACATGCGCAACAAAAAAAAAGAAAGGAAGAAAGAAAGAAAGAAAGAAGAAAAAGAAGACGGCGGAGAGATAATGCAGCATGGGTGAAACGGAACAACTGCCTGCGAGTGTCTGCAGCGCCGCAAGCTTTCAGAAAATTATGAGCACTGCATTAAACACTCCCTGTGGGCGCGTCAGGGCCTCCATGTGAATTGTTTATATAATAACCTTGTGACCTGCGCTAGAAACTCCGCAGTGCAATGACTCCTCCGAACCTCTGGGAGGAGAGAGACGGAGAGAGACAGAGAGAAAAAACAGCATCCCCCGCTCGCCCACCCACCCCTCCTCGGCACCAATCCGGTCCGCTGGCGTGGCATGCGAGTCGCCGTGTCACCACCGGCTTACAGAGATTTGACACACAGAATTTCCGTGTTCGTTTTCTCTCGAACATCAAGGATGTTTTGGGTTTATCGTTTCAGGAAAACACAGGGAGTCGTGAATGTTTCAGGAGGGGCCCATGTTTTATTGAGGAGGTGGGACGGTGGAGAGTCGGTTCAGGGGTCGCTGAGCATTCGGGGCCCAAAGCCCCGCCCACCTCCTCCTTTGAGACTCGAGTTGACTGAACGATTCATCAGTTCTCATCCCAGTCTGATAGAGGACAGGCCCACAGTCCCGCATTCCAAAGATCTACAGCCACAGTAATGACTTTTTATGGTTATTATATTACGGTTGACTTGATCAGAGTAAACCAAGTTAACAATGCAGAGAACAAAATACTCAACTATTACTGTTGAAAGTAGATGTGAAACCATCAAAGGGAGTTGAATTTTTTTTTTTTTAAAAAAAGAAAAGAAAAGTGGAACCTTTCCCTGCACCATTGGAGGAAGAGCGACAAAAAAAATCAAACCCAAGTTGAAATATGTGCCGTCCGACATGCACACATTAAAATAGCTGTGGCCCAAAAAAAGAGGTTGATATGGCCAAGAGAAGTTGAGGCTGCAGCCGAGAGAGTCGTTTCCTTGAGTTCAGTCAAGAAATGGCCTTCGTCAAATATAAGATTTTGTTTGTTTTGAAAAAAGAAAACTTTTAAATTCCTTTTATCTGTTTTCAAACAGTAACCTCAGTCTCTATTCTGACAGTAAAAATTCCAGAAATGAGAAAAAGTCACATCATTGTCTTTTAATGGGCTCATTGGGACTTAAGTGAAGTGAATCAAATAGTTTTCCCGCTCCGCCTTCCACTGAGTACGTGCTAAAACACACAGCTCAGGAAATTGTGATGTCACAAAGGGCAACATTACTCCACCCTCTTAGACTCCACCCCGTATTTCTTGCGGTGTGTAGAGTTTAGTGGCACCTGCTGGTAGTGCTGCAGACTGCAACCAACGGCACACACCTCGTCTCAGTAATGCAGAACTACACTAAATTTCCCTTCCGTTACGATACATTTTTTTTTTAGCACTTTCAAACAATTTGCATGTGTCTCACAGTGCAAAAGACAGAGAGAGAGAGAGAGCAGTAGCAAAACGATGCATGTCGAAATAACAAAACTCATGTGGTCTCAGACTGATGCAGGGATGACTTCAAACTTTCAGTAATTTGTCAGCTTCTTTTGGGAGGTTGGTAAAAATTGAAACCACCGTTAGAAAATCTGCAAGCTCAAACTCTTTCAGGGTGTTTCTTTAAAATTAGCTCGAAAAACCCAGAGTGGGACCACAAAAAAGGAGCTTCCCCTTGTGATTACGGTAAGACAACGTGTGTTCTGTCTGCACGGACGATCGCACAGACGCAAACTGCTGCGGTCTAGTGACATGGAAACACACCAGCGCTAATACACAGCGTGGGCAGAAGCAGCAGCGGTAGCGGTAGTGGCAGTGGTGGCAGCAGCAGCAGAGGTGCCAGTAGCAGCATTAGCAGCAGCAGAGGTACAAGCAACTTTCCCAACTTCACTATTGTCTTCTCTGTCGGGATACTGTTCTCCAGGATGTCTGCATATTTCATATAACAAAACTTCCACTTGCGGTTTTGCACTCTTCTTCCTCCCCAGGACTTTTTTTTTTTTTTTCTGTCTCTGTTTGGGGTCACTACACTTTTTTGTCTATAGCGATTGACATCTCGATTATCGCCGCCTACTGGCCTAGTATGCACTTTGCAGGTTTTCTGGGGCAATTCCTGTTCGTTTAATGGGTTCACATGCAGACAGGGATATTCTATTGGTGTGGACAGAAAAAAATGGAGAGGACGTAAATATCATTTTAGAAAAATATCAATATACATGTAGTCCAGGCATAAAACCCTACGTCCTCCAGATGTTGACTACAGTTCATGTCAGCTCTATCAGAAAACGTTTCCTCCAAACTCAAGAAACAGGGATCGTGACACACCGACCGACACGTCACCGTCTCCAGCACTTCCTGTCCTGCCGGCCAGTCGTGCGACACAGGAAATGCACCGGGCCGATCCGAGGGGAGGGGCCCCTGTGTGCTGCGAATGAAGCCGGCCCCATTTGCGACAGCGGGGAGTTTTAAAGCTCTGAGTGAGCGCTAATGAGGGAAGCAGCGGGAAGATGCACTTAATGCGACGACTTCCCCTCTCCTCATTGAGCAATTTACTTTCAAGTGGCTTCTTCGCGAACAAGGAATCCTAATCAGTGATTAAAGTTATTTGAGGGGCTAGAAGAGGTATAATTGGTGATCGGGAATCGGAGAATTGTCGGACGGCGGGGATGAAAGCGCGGCGATGCGCCCAGCTGTGACGCCACCGATTACGTTAAACTTGGTTGTTTTGATGCGAGTCGCGACAATCACAAGTGTCGGAGAAGCACAATATGAGGAGCTGCCGGCGACTCCGACGAGCTCCGCTGTTTTTGCTCGCCGCAAGTGACGAGTAAAACACGTCGACAATCGTGCACGTTGTGGCGCGAGTTGCTCTGACCGAGGTTTCAAGGTTTGGTGACAGAACGACAGGGGGCGCTATATTTTTTCCATCCCCAAATTGCTTCTGATAAGGTTAGGGGCTGAGGCTAGGAGTAGTGGCCAATCAGAAACAAGTAGGGGGAGTGGTTTATGCAAACGGAAGGCAGCCTAGCTAGGCTGTATGAGTTTAGGTTACATTTACAACAAATCTGGCAGCAGAACCAGGAAGGGGCACCAGGTGGCGTCCTTGTGGACCCATCATGTTCCATGTTGTTCGCATTCACCCAAAATGGCGGCTACAAAGTCGAGCCTGGTTTGTCGTGAGTGCAGGCTGAAAAGCTGCGACTGAGTTCTGACAGCTGAACATCAGTGGAAAAAAAACAAACACTATGTTTGACTCAAGAAACAACGATGAAGCAGAAATCTAACCAGACCCCCTTGAGGACCAGTTGCAAAACAAGGAACACATCAGCTTTGCAACAGCTGCAGTCGACTGGCTGGGTGTCGGTGTCGGAGCGGCCAGGATCGCCCTTTAACTGGACCCAAGTCGTTTTTCGACAACGTGCACTGGAGTGGAAAGACAAGAGGCTTTAATTGCAGGATGAAGTGGTTTCCCCTCTGTGACGGGGATTAGCAAGTTCTGCCGAGGCTGAAGGTTGAGCATATGTTAGCAGATTTCCACGGTTATAATAACCTCAGAGTTTCATGTATGTTAGCGGCCGCCATCTGGTCTCTCAAGACTCGGGACAAAGACTCTCACACAACAACCGCCTGCTACACCATGACATAGATGGTTTTCAGTTGAGGGAACAGTTTCCTCAGCTGAAAACAGCGGAGAGAGGCGGAGACCTCGGAGCTGGGTATATGGGTTTGGACAAACACAACATAAATCATCTTGATGGTGATCTGCTCTGGAAAAGCTTTGACTGATGTGTGAGAGTTTGAAAAATACTGGAGCAAACCAAAGAATAATTGTCTCAAAACAACTAAAATTTGTTTGAAAAAAGATTCCAAAAATTGTTCACTATTTTGTGTCCACACAAACCCGAGCCTTCGGCGTCGGCATTTCCCTTTTTAACAGAGCAAATCAGAGCGGCACCCTCACTTTATTCGGCGGCAGAGATCCATAATCCCGCCAAGACAAAAACCGGACAAAGTGTTTTATGTCCTGGGTGTCAGTCCGCATGCTTTATCTCGGCGCCGTCGTTCCAAATGTGCCGCGGCGGAGGTTGAGAGCACATTGTTTTGACATAATTACGGAGCCATTTTATTCCATCTTCCGCCGGAGGAGTGTGGCCGAGCCCTGCGCTTAATTAGCATGATACGTACAGAGGAGTGATTTATGACTTCATTCGGTTAGCGAGATGCGCGGGAGGGATTTGTGGTCTTTGGAGATAGATTTGTCCTTACTGTACAGAAAAAAAAGGCGGCAGGCCAAAATTGCCTTTTTTTGCGCTGCTCCATAGAAAATTCTCAAGGCAGGAGAACAATACATGGATCAGGCCTTTTTTTGTTTTTGCATGAAAGCAAAGACACGCAAAATCGCTTGGAAAGGTGAAAAAAAAAAAAAAAAAAAAAAAAAGGTTTTGCAGCCGGGGACGACGACGGTTCCGCTTTCATCTCCAAATGTTGAACTGAGCAATCGAGCAGACGAGTGAAAGTGTGATTCATCGTAAAGCAGCGTGGCATGAGTGACTGTCATTTCTTTAAAAAAAAAAAAAACGAAAACCAAACAGGGCCGACAGAGCGGAAAAGGCAGTTAAAAATGTCACCTTGCATGTACGCGTGCAGGGGAAGAAAAAACCGGGCCGGTGCCGAGAAAGACGCACAGCGGGATTTAAAGTCGTGCAGTCGCAGCATCAGCTGTTGGAATCGCAGACGTTCCGGGTTCGCTGTGACCTTTCCAAGACGACACGCTCCGGAGGGGATTCCCGCGCCAACTTGTGTGGTTCCGCAATGTGTAACGCTGACATTTGAGACACAATTAGCATATTCTAAATGCAGCGTTCATACGATTCATCAGTGGTCGTGATGGCTCTGAAACGCAGAGGGCTAGAGAACATAAGGACGAGTGGAGTCGGCGAGAAAAACATTGCGTTGTTGCATGTTTCATCGCCTGCGTCAACTTGTCATTGTTTGTGCTGCTCGCAACATCACAGACATGCAACGCTGAGCTCACATTGGTTGAAAACCCATGAAATACTGTGCAACGTTTGCGTGAAAATGGTTGAAAAAAATAAAAAAAGGAATTTCTTCAAAACAAAAAAAAAAGTAGACGGTGATTGCATGAAGTCAATGGGCATCAGTAAAGGTTTAGCACAAGGCTCCATGAGGAACGTCAGGAAGTGGGTGAGGAGGAAGCAGAAGATGGAGAGGAATAGGATTTCAGGGATCTCTGTCACTGTAATGTAATTGTAACTGCAATTGGTCAGCCGGCACTGGCCAATAGGAATGCTGCTGCTGCTGCTGCTGCTGCTGCCCTGAGGCCGAGACAAACGGTCATATTCACCTGAACCTCCGAGCTAAGAGTTTATCTGACTGTGTGAATGAAAAGACTCATTATTCACCACAGACAAGAAAGCAGAAATAAAACACGAAGCACTTTTATCTATTTTTGTGCGGAAAGCACTTGAAACCTTTAACAATGACTGTACTTGAAGAACAGGGGTTTTTTTTTTTCCTTTTCTTTAAAGCACCTTGGCAATCGGCTCTTGACTGATGTGTGAATGACCTGAATGACTCTGCTGCATTACGATGCATGAATGTTCACAGAGGAAATCACTCCCCGCTGATTCAAAGAGGTGTGAACAAAAAAACCTATTTGATGTAAATCGACGCCAGCCTAAAAAGTTTGAGCTCAAGTTTTGAGTCGTCAGCCGGCCTGCCATTGGAGCCTGAAGGTCCAATTGTCAGAGTTACCAGTTACCAGCAGAAACTCTGTGGCACTTCAGGAACATCAGACGTTGCTCCTCAGTCGGCCTCTCCTTCACTTCAGTTGTGCAGATAAATCAGTCCTAACTTCCGCCTGTATACGTTTTTTTTTTTTGCTTTTACCCTTATCTTTTTTCCTCTTTTCAGATAATATATATATATATATATATATATATATATATATATATATATATACACATACACACACACACAGACATATTCATTACCATAACAATATAACATCAGTCCTATCTCAGACCTTGTGCTTTGTCCTGCGAAAAATTTCAATAGGCTAGCTCTTATTTTTAAAGACTGAAAACTGTATTTTTCAAATATTTTATTAACTGTTGATTGTGTTTGCTTTATATTTTTTTAAACTCTAACCTAAAACTTATGTCATATATAAGACTTAACCCTTTAGGCGCCATGGTCGCAAAATTGCGACAAGCGTCATTGCTGAATTAAACAGGCCATAGCGGCAAACACTATGATCTATCCTGCTTCCATTTCTAGGTCACCGTAACGTCAAACAGTCGGAGACACCATTCACTTTGGCCAAGAAGGCAGCTCTCCTTCAGTGTCACAGAGCAGTCACTGCGTTTGTTGTGAAGGGGGTGTTGCCCTTTTCTACTGTGGAGGTTCAGGTAAATTATTCATGCATGAATTAAAAGAGCGATTTGTGCAATTAATATGAAGTAAAATAAATCTGTTCTTAATAAAGAACTGTTGAAATGAAGAAGTTTTGACTTGTTTTCACTTATTCTTTCAACTTAAAAAAAAAAAAAAAAGTATCGAAATAGGTATCGTTTGGTACCGAGTATCGATTCCCAGGTATCGAAAAAAGTATTGTATCGATTCAAAGGTGAAAGGTACCCAACCCTAATGAAGATGAGCGGATGTCGTGGGGGAAGCAAGAGTGCTCAAAACACCGCTAATGGTGACGGAGGGCGCGAGGAATTAGTGCTCAACGTGGTAGAAGCTGTGGGAGGAAACAAAAATGTACTCCTTTCACAAAGTCTGGCTTTATCTCTAACCACTTTCAAGTCACAGCCATTTGAAATCTTGATATCAAAATTGAATATTTTCCTGAAGAAATTCTGGCGCTTAAAGGGTTAATAGTATATCGTCGGAACCCCAATAAAAGGGTCAGAATTTTAACAGTTTCTTCTTAGCAGTTTCTTATCATTGTCAATGACCTTCAAGATCTGCTCGAGTTCTCACTCAGCATACAGATTTCAGTTGATAAATTTGTGCAGAGAGACAGGATATGGAGGGTTTTTCTTCTTTTTTTTTACGTTTCTTTTTTTTCTTCTTCTTCTTCTTCTTAGCCACTACCGTACTATAAGTACAGCAGATTCGGGGAAGTGAAACTTCTCATTCTGCTTTCCTGGCAATTAAAAGTAGTCAAATATCGTTAAATGAAGCAAAGCTGCAGACAAGAGAAACTTAAGGGGCCAAGTTAAAAAAAAAAAAAAAAAGACAAGAAGAAGACAACGGAAAAGAAATTAGCAGTTTACTGATCCCCGCGACAAGGGAAAACAAGTCGTACGTGTGTGTGTGTGTGTGCGTGTGTGTGTGTGTGTGTGTGTGTGTGTGCTCCACTTAGATAAAAGTGGCCTTTGTGTGCGCTCAGAGCATGTGCCTGTGGTTTCTATGGGGACACCGACACACGCACTGGTGGATTTCCTGTTAATTCTCCCGGTGACACACATGAGGGACTCTGACATAACAACCGGTATTCAGTTTGCCTCTGGCCACTCAAGCAGGGAGGAATAAAAACAGCTTATGCACGTGGTCAACACTTTTTCGATTGCTCTGAGCCAACAATTAGCTGCAGTTTTGGTATTGTTTTTTGGTTGTTTTTTTCCCTCACCCCCCTGTTCTTTTCGTTTTATCCGCCCCAAACTTTGTGCACAAACTTTGATCACAAACTGAACTTATGGAAACATCTGTAACCGCTAAAAACTTTGGAATCAGCAGCCAAAGCACGAATGAGGATTAGGAGGTTTGGTGGGATGACAATATGTTAAATTGTACAGTTCAAACATTACATGCCTCTTGTTTTCATTTTAAGTAACGCTTCAAAAGGCATTTTAATCTCTGGCTTTGTCTGACTTTGTGGAAATGAAAACACATGAAAATGCAAAGGTGATGCACCTGATTGGTAAAACCTGAAGAAGAGCTACAGTATAAATAGACAAAGGCGGGGCGGGGGGGAAAGTAGCAACACGTCAACACAGAGGCTCAGGATCTGAAATGACTGTATGAAAAACACAAAACGTGCCGTCAAAAACCGACACAGCAGCTGACTGAAAACGCAGCGAGCGAGGGAACGTTCAGGGGAACCCGACCTCCGACCTCGACAACGCTTTTGTGTTTTGCCCTCCATCAGCCAGTGTGCCGTTGATCCCCGCCGACAGCCGTGCACGTTCCAGCCGGCGCGAATAGAACGGCGGAGAATATCAAGGTGGCGAGAGAATTAGCATGAGAATGGGACGCGGCCGAGGTCTCGCCTGCACGAGTGGCTTCGCGGCGGGCGTTTTTTTTCTTTTTTCCTTCTTTCCTCCTGCGTTTCCTGCAAACACTTGAGCCGTCTGCCAAGAACGCGGAGCCTCTTTCAGCCTCTTTCACCCCACTACCAGCACCACAACCATCCTCCACCCCCCCCCCCGCCACCACACAGCCCACTATCGGAGCTCGACAGCAGACGGTAAACGACATCCTCCCGACAATTTAGTTGGAACAACTGAACAGCTGATGCGCCTCACAACAGCAGTTTGTGTTGCAGAGTTATTGCGCCGGGGGTTGCGTTACCTTTGCTTCATATTTGTCCGGTTTGCAGCTAATCACACATACGCACACAAGTACACACGCACTGTATGTACAACCGCATGCATGCGTTGTGATCTGAGATCTCATTTTGAATTCACACTCGAAAGGTGAATGTGGGATCGTGCAGCATTGACAGCAGCGTCTGGCAAACACGTCCACCTTGCTGAACTCCCGTCCTGAGGCAGTTTTCAGTTGGGAGTTTGCAGCACTGCGTTAACCAATCAACTTCCTTTCAGTTGTGACAAAACCGGGAAACGACTTCTGAAGGTCGGCGCTTCGAAGAACCACATTAAAAAAAAAAAAAAAAAAAAATCCTCCAATCACTTCCCATTGTTGTATTATTTTTGTTTTGAATGGTCCTTTACTTTACTAATGATTTCTCTTTCCCAGATGGATCTGTGAATGAATGAATCCACTGCATGCAGGAAAACATGCCATGTTCCGTCGGGCTGTGTTTATTGCAGAGGCGCATTACATGCGCAACAAAGGGCACCATTAGCCGCGTGCTAACATTTTTAGCAGCGGCGACGTCCAAAGCAGGGAAACCGTGTGAGGTGAACTTAAGCCCTGAGGTCTGATCTGCTGCGAGGCGCTTTAGATTCTGAGGTCATTTGTCTGGTTCCCTGAATGTCTTTCACTTCCTCCTGCTGGGGTCTTAATTAGAACACGCACTCCCTCAAAACAATGTTAAAAATGTGGTGGAGGCAGAGGTGGAGGGGTGGAGCGGGGAGGCGGAGCCTTTGGCCTGATTGTCCGCGCGGCAAACAAGCACAGACCTCGACACCAGCCACCGACAGACAAAAGGGGGGCCCGGCCAGGCACTGTGCCAAATTGACTCGTCCCCAAATTTTATGCTAATCCTCACCAAAACCGCGCACCCCCCTCTCCACCTCCCCCCCGACATCAGATGCTGCCTGCATTTGATATAAAAAAGACATTAAATAAATAAATACGTAGAGATAATCCACCCATAATGACGTCTTATCTCCTGACAAGTGGAGACGTCTGTGTGCGGCTTTACACACTTTGCGCGACACATGTTCAATATGCTAAACAACCAATCGCAGAAATGTTAATATTAATAATGAGTCAAGCTGTCTAAAGCAGCAGAGACCCCAAAAAAAAAAAGTTTCTGCCAGATGCTGCAACCTGCAAGAAATCGACCGTGACATCAGTTCCCAATTCCCTCCAACTGATAATCAATGTGATCAACGTGAGACGGAGATGAAAACGTTATCTGCCACCGCTCTGATCCGCAGATACTGGCAACGTACACAGACGCTACATCAAAAAAAAAAATACATACATATGACGGTTATGAATGCATGTCTTGCCCTCTTTACATTGTTGCAATTAATCCCCTTTAAAACGTGTACAAAGATTAATTGTGGAGCAGTAACAGGTCCAGATTATACGATTAACTCTTTGTAATAAAAAAAAAAAAAGATAATGTTTGGAGATGTGTGAGGTTTTAATTAACGCTGCTAGAGAGACAAAGGACAAACTGTTCTTTTTTTCAGATTTGTTTCACATTCATGAACAGACGATAAAGGAGCAAGAGTCAAAGGCTGCGGTTGTTTCGGATGATAAAAAGTTCAACTGTGACATGATGCCCTCCTGTGTTTCCCCTCCCGCCTGTCTCTGCTGTTGTTTTGCTCAAACCGAAGCCATCAAAGAAAATATCATGCATTATGCGTACGATACATATATATATATATATTCTTTCCTTTTTTCGCAGCCAACATCTGGTGCAGCACAGTTCCACGAGTCAAACCACAAACCCCAGCAGGCAGACAGGGGCGCTCACTGCTGCTCAGTTTCATAACCGTTACCACTGTTTTTCAGGTGGTGTTGGTGAGAGTGGGGGGCCAAGAGTGCAGACCTGGATAACAAAAATGTTTACACACACACAAGTAATATTGCCGGGAAAAAAACTAAAATAAAAACCAACACACAGCAAAAGAATGTGGCTGTTAGTCATTTCGTCGCCGTCTCCTGCAGTAATTATAGATTTTTTTGCACCTGGATTTTTACAGTAGGTCCTAAAAAGGACAAAGTCCTCTTTTTAAACAAAAAAAACAAAAAAAAAACAGTTAAATTTTAAATCTATCTATTTCCAAACAGACGTGGCTAATCAAAGCCATAATGAAAGGACTCGTCACGCTCGTTCGACTCACTTCTTGTAAAGCAGCAGCGATGATGCATCGCGGCTCTCAGCTTCACTCCGTGTGACTTTCAAATCATCTTTTTGCCTTAACTGTAATTCATAACATGCAGGGGAAACATTACTAATTCAATAAGTTGCACACGACCGAGGGAAGCAGAGAAAAAAAAAACAGAAAAACGAAAGTCATTTGTTGCACCGCAAACTCTCTCCGGTCGGCTCCCGACGGGCCTCAAAGATAAAGATGGGGGTGGGGGTGTGTGTGTGTGTGTGTGTGTGTGTGTGTGTGGGGGGGGGGGGGGGGGGGGGGGGGGGGGTGCAGGGGTTCGAGGAGCATGGTGGTGGTGGTGTGTGTGTGTGTGTGTGTGTGTGTGTGTGTGTGTGTGTGTTGGGGGGGGGGTTCCTTCGTTAACGCAAACATGCCGCAGCACTTAAAACGTATGTTGACTAGGAAGTTGGCGCTTTAACATTCAGCAGCACCAAGGTTAAAGAAAATTACACAACCACTTCATATGAAAAGCAGCAGCGTAAAAGAGAGAAAAATACAGACACACACGTATATATATATATATATATATATATATGAATAAATATACATACATATACATATGCATACATATTCACATATATACATACATATATATATACATACATTTATACATATATATATATATATATATATACATACATTTCTATACATATATATATATATATATATATATATATATATACACATACATACATACATATATATATACATATATACACATATATACACAAATATACATATATATTATACACACATATATATATATACAAATGTATATGTTTATATATTTATATCCGTATATCCAGCACGCCAACATTTAAATGGAAGCATTATTAAGGTCAAAACATGTCACACCACATTAAGTGTGACAGTAAAACATGAAGAAATGTTTTCCCCTGTGCTCTTCTTCTCTGTGTGTCGGACCTCCTGATTGGGTCATGGCAGGAAATGAGCTTCTCCCTGTTCTGTTAGTTATGACTGAAAGTGGTGGGAGGGTCCTAAGCCTTGTTTTCAACACAAATCTGTTCATGAATATTTCAGTCCACTCAGAGGTCTGGCAACATAAAGAGCCGGTTGTTCGGGTGCTGTTGCACTTTTAAACGACTCGTTGAGTCAGTCAGTGACGCCGACCGCTCACAGGCTTCCCCTCCCTGGATGCTTACCTGCTGGCTCCAGGTGGCCGGCCTCTCCCATCTGTTTGTACGGGTTGAACTTGGGCTTGGGCGCCACCACCGGGGCAAACTTCTTGGGCGCCTGCTGCTGCGAGATGGAGATGCTGGCGCTGCCCAGAGAGGGCGTGGTCTCCATCCTGGCTGCCACCTGTCCGCTCTGGTCGCTGCCCTGGTTCCACATGGTTCTGGAAAAAAACAAACACACAAACAAACATTGTCGTCAGTCCACCCGTTCATCAAAAATTCTACTGTTCCAGTCAAACACAACTGAATCACTGGATCGCTCAAGAGTTTAGCGATCTCGCTTTTCCGTCAGGCCAAACTCCTTCAGAGAGCATTTTGACAAGTTCTGAAAGCTGCCATCGAAGCTTCCATTAAAGTCGTGAGGAAACACAAAAGCCAGCTGAATACATAAAAATCCAAATTGGCTCCAGCAGAAAGTAGGTAAGTGCTCCTACACTCTTTTAAGTCGGCAATGTTTTTAATTTTTTCGCCAAAACTTTCATTCAAACATTTCATTTCAAATTTCCCTTTGACCTCAAAAAATAGAAGCTCAACGCTGTTATGCAAAGCCGTGGCCTGAACTGATTACATTACGCTAACAACAACGGCCCTCTGAGAGACAAACAGCCTCAACCCAGAAATTAGACCCGAACTCAACAACAGCATTAAATTGACTGTATTTTACATGTCGAGGTGCCGACGGCCAAGCTGCTGATGGGAAAACAACGCATAATATGTTCTTTCAGGATAGCGGGGAACTTGCCAAAGAAACAAATAAAAATAAATAAACAGAGTTGAAACTCCACAGACAGACAACACAGACAATAATATCCTTGAGAGGATATGTGTTTAATATTAGGAGTTATGTTAGCAGCGAGTGGCCAAGTGTGTGTGTGTGTGTGTTTGTGTGCGCGTGCGTGCGTGCGCATGCTGCAGGCTGCAGAACCGACAGAAAGTGTTTTCTACCGGATGCTGTCAGAAAATGAAGGAGATTTAAATAATAAGGTTGCGTCAAGTTCATGAGAAACAGAAGACACACTAATTGTCACACCGGTGACTTTCAAAACAACTTTGTTGGCGTCACATCTATTGGCGAGAAACACATTTCACACCTTTTCGAACCGCGTCACCACACTGTTACGCCGTGCCGTGTAACAGTCTTTATGTCGCTTAATTCCATCACTTGGAAACTCTTTTTATGACCTCTCGCCTGTCCCTGACCGCACGGGGGGAAAAAAAGAGTAGCACAACACAACACAAAGCTGACATCATTAAGGCGTCAGAGCCAACAAATACTCTCGTTGGAGAGAGAGAGTGAGCGTGAGAGAGATCGAAAGAGAGAGAGAGAGAGAGAGAGAGAGAGAGAGAGAGGGGAATCACTCCAACCTCTCATCCTGCCTAGCAGCGTCAACCGCTGCTGCAACAACACATCAAAACGGCGGCAAATCAAAAATATAAAACACGACGCGTGAGACAAAAGAGACGCGCAAACAACCGTCTTTGAAAAAGAAAAAGAAAATCAAAAGCGTTGTGATTTCGTTTCGACGTTGACGCTCTTGTAAAAAAAAAAAAAAAACCCAAGACCTGCTTTGAGCAGCAGCAACAACAAGAACTTCTGATCCAACCGTCCGATAGCTTATTTATGATCAGCCTTACACACGTCTGAACCATCTGAACCACACACACACACACACACACACACACACACACACACACACACACACACACACACACACACACACACACAGGATCAATATTCAGACTTCATTGTTTTTGCAGACTTTTTTCTGACCCTGATACAGTTACAGTGAAGAAAGGGACGACGAGAAGAAGAAGAAGAAGAAGAAGAGGTAGAAGAAGAAGAGTGAAGCAACTCTCGGCTGAGGACACAAACATCCCGCGTTTCACCATTTCTCCGCCTCCTTCTGAAATCATTTGAAACATTTCAACTATTTCCACTCCGCACTTTTCCTCCATCCCTCCACCCATCCATCCATCTTCCTTTTTTGTTGTTGTTGTTGTTTTGCGTTTTTTGTGTGCCGTTTTGATGTGCTTTTTTTTGCCGTTTATTATCCTCAGTCGGACCGATCCGGGGTTTACATTCTTTCTCTTTGGTGCGCACACACGGTTACAAGCCCACGCACAGCCATCTTTTAATATCTGCTCAAATCCTTCGCTCCTCCAGCCGTCTCAACGCTTTTCACTTTTGATTCAGATATTTTTTTCCCCCCCTTCCATTCTCTTCCCTCCTCTTTCGCGGCTCTCGACGCCGCGATTCAGACGCGCGCCGCTGTCTCACACCCACCTGTCCTTTCAATGCAAATTCTTTTTTTTTTTATTCTTTTTTCCACGGCGCTCAAGTGGTGAACAGAATAAGAGGGGAATTAAAGAGAGGAGAGGGAATAAAGAGGGAAATGATCTTAGCAAGAGTGCGACTCGATACGCGACAGGCTGAAAGGAGGACTCCTGTTTCGGCGCGCCGCCGTTTCCTCTGATGACGGCAAACAATTCGGAATGAGATGTCACCGAAAAAGCTTCGGTTTCAAAAAAAAAGAAAAAGAAAAAAGAAATCCAAATAAACTCCCTGTTTCTATGTTGTGATGTCGGGATTTTCCTCCACTTTTGGAGCCGCAAAAAAACAGTTTGATGGGAACTTAAAATACCCGTGCAGTTTAAAGTTTTCCAACAGCAATCTGGGTCTCCATCCTGTCAGTGAACTCCCCAAAGACATGGGGGGAGGGGGGGGATCATTCAAAATCAGCCCTTTGTGATGTCACAAGTTCCTCGCGTTTGTGACCGCACCCCCAGGCAGGTGTCTCTTTTAGCAGGAAGTTAAACCCTGGAACCCCACTGGCCCAAAAAAGACATCTACAAAAAAAACATTCATCCCCTCTGCAATAACTGTTCGGAATAGCAAAAAACAATCTTCACTCCTTATTATTTCTATGCGTGAATGTGCTTGAGTGGTTTTCCTTTTAAGCTGTGTCAAAGACAAATTTCTGTTTTTTTTTGGTTTGTTTTTTACTGAAAACAGACAATAAAGTTCGATCTATCTATCTATCCAGAGATTGGCAGAGGGTTGATAGGGGGAAGCAGCTCCAGTTCAGTTTGAGACGAAAGCTAAAACACGTATGGGATCTTTCAATCGTTTCCACTGCGACCCCCTCTCATATCTGGCAACTATGACAATAACTTACTAGACCTTGAATGAACCATTCCGATTTCGTCATTTATGAACAGATTCCAAAACGCATCCTCGAGAGGGTGGAGTTGAGGAGGCGGAGACAAGACAACAAACAGATCGTCGCACGTTATCTCGCTTTTGTTTCGACAGGAAGAAACACCAATGGCCACTGAGTTCCAGTAAACTGTCGAGCAAAAAGTTCTGACGGCCGACCGCAGGTGCTCTCGTTTTTGCTCAATCAGTGATGGCTTGCTTTTTAAATTAGTCATCGTGCAGTTTACAGAAAACGGGTTTTCAGAGCAGCTAAAATTAGCTCAACAATTTAGCAAACGGAGACAATTCCGAAAAAGTGACGATAAACATTAAAAAGAAGTTTAGAGCGTTTCATTGAAATTATTAAAATGACTGAAAATATTCTAGATACAATCATGTATATTATGTTTACATTGCTGGTTTGAATTAATTTGTGTACAAGCAAAAAAAGATGGCTGATAAATTGAAAAATAATAATATTCTATTTAAATATGATTCAATAAAGCAGAAAACCTTTTTTTTTCAGCCTTCTTTGACTATATTTGATTTTGGTTCCCTTTTTTTGAAAATTCTTCCTTTTTTCTTGGGAGCCTGCTGACACCACATTGATATTGTGGTTGTGTATGTCACCTTGTGTCATAACGCATTTGTTTGTCACCCGTGGCTGCCTGT
>NW_027466134.1:7745000-7760000 GCF_046127955.1 Nelusetta ayraudi
CGCACAGAGAGCCCGGTGTTTGCACCCCGGTGGTGAAACCATCCATTTATCTGCGACGCTTTCCGCGCCGGGAACCTGTACATGGGGATTCTGACGAGGTGGAATCAGTTTGTGTGAGTCAAGAAGAGTCAGTGGTCGATCAAGCAGCGCAAAGCACCAAGGCCGTTCATGAGTGATTACACTTCATCAAGGTCTTTTTTTGTTTGTTTGTTTTTTGGTTTTGTTTTGTTTAGTCGATAAAACACTTAAAATACTGACTTTTGTGTTTTTTTTTGTGACCTCCCCCCCCATTAGCTATTGTGAAGAGACCGACCCGTTGATCACCATTACAAATGGGATTAGGAGCTGTGACTGCTACAAAGAGAAACACCTCCTCCTCCTCCTCCTCCTCCTCCTCTCCTCTCCTCTCCTCTCCTCTCCTCTCCTCTCCTCTCCTCTCCTCTCCTCCCCTCCTCCTCCTCCTCCCCGCTGCCACCGCCACCTCCCAAAGCACAGAGGTGTGCGCGTGCGTGTGTGAGACACAATAGCAAGTGAGAAATGGAAAGGTAGCTGCTCGGCTGCCATCAAACTGCTCAGATCCGTTTAGAAATCAGGTGTGAGGCTAAAGCTCGGCGGTGTGAAGCTGCTGCTGCTGCTGCTACTGCTGCTGCTGCTGCTGCTGCGTAACGGAACCCCTTCGGATTGACGGCGGATGTTCCGTGGCGCCGGCTTCAAAGCCGGAGAGGTCGCGTCGAGCTATTCTCAGGTTCCTTTCAACTCGCTGCCGCGGCGGCGCGACGTGTTTTTTCATGTCACCATCGTGGCTCTTTGTCGGGGGGGGGGGTGCGTTTGATTAAGAGCAGGGCGCGAGCCTGCGCGTTGGGGAGGTTCCTGTCGAGTCTGACCTCGCAACAAAGATTACAAAAAAAAAAAGGAAAAAGGGACACAATAAAAAGAGTCTGAAAGAAACTTGTGATGACAAAGAGGGAAAAAAAGAAAAAAACTGACTTTGCAATTTCGTAGGAGGGGGAAAAAAAATGATTTCTATAATAACTATGCATTTCTTCCTCCATTTGCTAAGATGACTATTCAGTGTTTGTTCGCCGGCCTGACACTTTATTTTTGGTTCATGAGTCAAAAGAAAAGCCATCAAGTTTTACTTCCTGTTGGTGTCTGACCTCTCGGTGCAACACCGGCCGTGATGTGTAATCACAGATCCGCCAGCAGGAAAAGCTCTTTTATCTGCTGCTGCGTCGGCTTCCCAGAGTGTGCAGGCCTCTCTTTCTTTCTGTTGTTCGCTCGCTCGCTCTCTCTCTCAAGTAATTGTGCTCAATTTATGGCAGTAATTTCTCCAATGTCTCATGTCTCTTTAGAGCCATCTCGTTAAAAAAAGAAACCTTTTATTCCAATTTCTATTTCATCAGTCGCTTCATCTTTGAAGTTTTTTGTTTTTTTTTAGCAGAACATGCGGTGAGATTCGCAGACAAAAGAGGGGGGGGAGGAGGGTTCAGGCGGGTCACCTGTGAGAAAATCAACTGTTTGAATATATTCTGTGCATCTCCTTTTGTGCTCCAAAGTGTCGCCTCCATTCAGGTGCCACAATTGCGGCGAAAAAACTAAAAAATTGCACGCCGCTGTCACCTGGGGTATAGAAACGCCACTCCACCCAGCCAGCGCCCCCCACCCCCGCCAACAGATAATTGTCGCCTTTGTTAAAGAAGCACCTTAATAAAACTTGCTAACAAGACTTGTCTCGTCTCAGCCGCCGCTGTGCAGTTTACTTGAGTTGTTGGCCTTTTGCTCCCCCGATGACAGCGGCACAACTTTTTTCTGTAAATATGTGAATTTGACTTTAATGCTGACTGACAGCCTCTATTGGCTCGGGATGTATCAAATAGAATTGGGTGGCTTGCATGACTGGAGTGTGTGCTCCTTGATACCGCGAGTGGTGGGATGCGAAGTCTCAGGAGTTTATCTTATCTGAATCTCAGGAGGTTGCTGACTGACAGTTGTAAATATATCACAACACAGACCTAAACCATCTCCCACGTAGCTCCGCGGAAGATGGAAGGAAAGGAAAAATAGATTTGCATCAACAAACAACACGGGGCGGGGGGGGGGGGGGGGGGGGGGGTAAGGATCCACGTTTCCTCATATTTTTCAGCAAATCATCAGCGGCTGACAGAGCGATCCGCCTCTGCCGCTGGTCTGCGCGGAGGCGGATCAGAACCAGTTCATGCAACTGGGCCTATAAAATATTGACATTATTTAGTCAGCATAATTCACACTCAAGTCTTTATACAGTAATTGTTCTAAAAACCTGCAGATCTCTTTCAAACAACACATTTGGCCCTCTGTTTGTAGCGTGATAATTGTTGGACTTGTTTGGAAAGGGCCAAAAACAAGACTCTAGAGCAGGGGTCATCAACCTGGTGCCCCCCCCCCCCAAGGACCACGTGAGTAGCCCGTAGGCCCGTTCGAAAAATAGCACAACTTCATGAGCTGTGTCTAAAATTCAATTTTATCCAAGCCTGTTTTGTCACTGTTGATAGTTATTGAGAAGTCATTATCGTGATCAGTGTCTTTACGTAGATCAGAATCATTAAATCATTAACAGGATCACTTGTAACTGTTTTGGGGGATCGTATCACAAGTACGCATCTTGAAGCATCTGTTCGCACATGGCATTAACATGCGTCTCGAGCGTGCCACTTGTGATCGCATTAGTGCATTTTTAACCACTAGGGGCAGTAAAGCTCAAAACTACGGCTACTTTCACCTGAAAACGAATAAGAATCAACTTCCTGTTTGCGGACTATGTCAAGTCACTCGTTTTAATTCTACTGCAGCTCGAACGTATGGATCCGAACGAGGAGTAACGACTGTGGTGATGACTTCTTTTTCGGATCAACAGTGGCTGGCAAATTTTCGGATGCAACGTCGCACATTTAATCTCATATGTGGGAGACTGCGACCGCTGCTCCACTGACAAAATACGCTAATGCGGAGTGAAATTTATTAGCATCATAATAAACGAGGCTCACAAAAATGATTTGTTTTCGCTTCTTGTTTGCAACTTTATAAAGTACGTACACGGGAGAGGGGAGTGGAGTAGGCGGTCCTTAATGTGGACTGAGCTCGCATTCTGTTCGCACGTCCGTGACGAATGCTATGCTATGCTATGCGAAGCGTCGAAACCACCTCGCTCAGGTGGTTTGAGTGATGGGATGACAATACGGATTTGGACTGTTTCCACTTGGTTACTTCGTGTGATTTTTGCCGATCGGAATACGAAAAACGCTTGAAATGACCAAGTGCAAACAGGGCCATTGACTCAGGACCCAGGAGGTAGCTCTCGGATTGAAAACGGCTGGTGACCTCCGCTCTAGAGGGCGGCGCCAACATCCGGCGCGGAGGTGTGGCCGCTGAGGTGTGAGCGCCACAATAAAAAATAAAGACAGAAGAGGACGGACTTTTCTCATTTCAGCACAACACTGTACTGAGATGCATGCTATGATTAGAAAATACAGAAAACGTGAATTTGGCAAAACATGGGATCTTTAAAAAAAATAAAAAACAAAACCAGTGCATTAGAGTGGAAGCAAAGAGTGTTTGTGTTATTTCCTATGAAACAAAACAAAGAGCGATCCAGTTAATCTACTGTAATCCGACGTCTGACCGTCTTTGGCTGCATTAAGAAAAAAGAAACACCAAGCACTGCTGCGGTAACAGACAGTACTTTGACACAACTGCATCTAAAGTATCGATGGTGGTCCTTCAACAAAAGACCGCCAACTGGAGTCGCTGTTCCTAAAGCGAGGCCACGCCAGGTCGGCCGATACGGTCGTGTCCTGAGGGGCGCCGAGCGACTTCACCTACAAAATATCCGCTCTCGAGTCAGTGTTGCAGCACGACACCGCCGCCGCGCCGACGACGGCTAAATAATGCACGCGATGACAGATCTGACATCCCGAAACTGGCTGGCTGAGCAGCTCCGGGGGGGGCGACCGTCGCTCCTCGCCTCCCAAACGTCCCAGCAGCATCGCCCGACAGCTCCAAATTAAATCAAACTGTTAATCCAGAAAACAGGAGAGGTGAAGGACCATTATTCAGCGCCGGCTGGCCCGCAGCTACATGTGTCATTCTTGTAAAAAAAAAAATAATAACAAATAGATAAAAAAAAAAAAAGGTAGCTAATAATGGGTGCCACTGGCTTCGACAGCCGATCCGGGCAAAGTCAACAAAGGAGAGCTTATCCTGCGGGGCGGGGGAGCAGGAGGGGTAGTGGAGTGGGGGCGGGGGGCTGCAGAGTCGCCTCCAAACAGATAAAACACGGCGGCGAGCCGTCACTAATTGGCCTCTTCTGACAGGAATTAACCCGCAGCCGCTTATCAAAGCCAAGGAGACGATAATCGCCGCCGCTACCTGCACGGACTCTTTACTTCTTCCACCACCTTTAACTTCAGCCTTGATGTGTTAATTGCCGCCTTTCAGTTTTGGGAGACGAGGCACTCGAGGCGAGGGAGCGCATCTCGGTGGAAACGTGCCTGCGGGATCAGGCCAAAGGAGAGGCTCTTTAGAGTTTTAGATGCACGGCAGAGCAGAAAAATATATATAAAAAAAAAAAATTAAAGGATAAAAGTCATTCCACACTTAGAAAAGCGGAGGAAAAAGTGAAAGGACTTGAATGGACAAACCCTGCGTTCCAAGGACAGCCCGCTGAGCACACAGACGGACGGATGGACTGAAATTGCAGTGACACTAAACCAAAGTGTGACCTGCGATAGGATGTGTTTCACCTCTGCATGACGTTAATTATCGTGCCGGACTCACAAACAAGTCGAATCACCGGCGCCCGTAAGCGCGAGGCCTGGAGATACGTTGAGAGTGCGGCGGGTGTGTAATTTCAGGGACGGAAGTGCGGGCCGCGCCTGACGCTGCAAGCTGTAAATCAGTTTGGAATCAAGGGTTTGTTTAAAACCCGAAAGTTACTGCAACTGAAACTGATGTCTCAGTCGACCTAAATGACGTCCGAAATCTTTGGAATCTTTAACGCACAAACCAGCGGGTCAGTGAACTTCAACAATTGGCAAATTAGGTGAACTGGTTTTAATCATGTGATAAATATGAAAAAAAAAACACAAAAAACTACGGAACCAAAAGAAACTTTCAGCAACAGAGAAACTTGAATGGATTTTTTAAGGGAATTTTCACTGTAGATTTTGAGTTTCAAACTACGAGTCTAAATGTGGCAAGTAGGAGACGAGATTTCTTGTCAGAGTTAAAAAAAAATCTCCAATCTGATGCAACCGCATCGCCGCGTTGTTCCTGATTCTGCTATTAAAAACGACCCACAGTGTTGTTTCCTCTTAACTTTCCCACCGAATGCTGTTTATTTTGTGCTATTCAGAGCTGAAGGAGGAACGAACGTCTCAGATACAAAAAATATTTTTAAAGCTGCTCTTAAAAGATTTGGCTTTTATAGCAGCCGTACTTCAGCCGAGCGCTGAGGCTGGGACTGAAATGTTATATTATGTATATGGATGGATGTTGTTGAGTCCCCTACACTCCTTGCAGGGTATATAAGGATAGTTTACTTTGCCTCTGAAAAACATAACGGTGCTGAAGGAAAAAGACCATCCCACGATGGTGCAAAACAAGAACGCCTGCTGACCAGATGCAACATTGAACACAAAAGTGAAAAGGGAAAAAAAAAACCAACATCTGCATCCGAATAAACAACACTGACTGAAAATTGCACATGGATAAATGGAAAGCAGGACAGGGGGGGAAAGAAAGAAAAAATAAAAGTCAGTCAAGGTATAATCCCCATACTGCAAAAAAAAAAAAAAAAAAAGGGTGGATTAGCGGATTTCTGGATTTCTCGCAGTCACCGGTGCCGCCGTCGCACCTTTCCAGTCCCACTCAAGGGAAACGCTTCAGAAAAACAAACGTTAATGCAACGTCTTCAAAACTCAATCGATCAATATATACAGTCAGTTGATTGTGGTCAGTCATCGACAGAGAACTTCAGCAAACGATGAGACTGTTGCTGCTTTTAGGCCAAAAATGTTATTTAAAAAAAAAAAGTCTGATTTGTCATCTGGTCGCCGTTTTTTTTTTTTTTTTTTCCTTTCTATTTAAGCAAGTCTGGGATTTTCCAAAGCATCTCCTATATTTCAGGTGCTGAGCTGTTATCCTAATGTTGAACACAGCTTATTATCCTTTGTTCTGACAAAGGAAAGGATGCAGCACATCCACACACACACACACACACACCCCTCCCTTTATTCAAACTTGTATTGGCTTCTGGCTCGGGGAAATAATCCCCCTCACTTACCCCCACCCCACCCCGACTGGCTCGCTGGCAAAGCCACATAGCATCAACTTGTCAATGACGCACTTTGTTTACTGAATACGGATGACTTTGCTCAAGAATCACGTTTTTTTTTTTCTTCTTTTTTTTTTCCTTCGCACAAGCAGGAATGAGTGTAAGCCGGAGGACGATTCCGTTTATTTTCCCTCTTTCTGTAAATACTCCGGCTACCATTTGGGCAAATTTCAGCAGACAGAGATTTTGCAATTGTTTCGGCATCGTTCGGGGGCTTGGATGGAGGAGAGAGGCTGACAGATGCCAAGGTGCTTTAGCCCCATTGTGTTGACTTGCAGGTAAAAGTCGCTTCAATTGTGCACGTTTTTTTTGGGGGGGGGGGGGACAAAACAAGACAAAAAAAAAAGCTTGGGTTAGAGAGCTGGCAGCAGGCGCAGCTTCGGCGTCTCAGTGTTTCGCCGGACTGCGGGACGGCAGACACATAACAATGAGGAGCTTTAGGTTCCACAGCTTCATGGTGTCACACGGAGAGTTTCCAGAGTTTCCAGAGTTTCCAGAGTTTCCTCACAGCGACTTTAAAGGGAAACATTAGCAGCGGTTTGGCCCCCGTGGGAAACAATTACTAATACCAAAAGAAAAAGAGCTCGATATTGATGAGAGTTGATCACTTCTATTCATCGGAATCTTGGGAGGTGGCGTGGGGGGGGGGATTCAACTCGAGTGCAACTCGATATATTTCATTTGTACTGGCAGCTCGCTTTTGCGGTCGAGTGAGGAATCCACGCCGTCCGATCAGAAGCGCGTTTCTTCTTGTTGATTTTGGGGTGAGTCCACCTGAGTTTTGCAACCTCTGCTGCTTGAAAAAAAAAAAAAACTGCCCCAAAAATCTGGCAACCACGGCATGCAAGAATGCGGCCCAAACACATTGATCATAACGTGATGCGGAGCGACAAATAAACACACACCGGCCTCAGAACCTTTGCGGTCAAAATAAGAGCTGACGCCGACGGTAAACAGCGTGATTTGATTATTTACATCCTCGCACGTCGGAAAAGAGGTTTTTCCCTCTGTGCAGTTCGTGGGGGGTGGGGGGAGAGGGTATTTGCCCGCCGATGCTGTTGACAAACTTGTTTTGGAGACGTTCAGACAGAAAAATCTTCAAAAAAGGGCCTCAAACCAACCAAAGTGTTTTGTTTTTTTTCTTTTGGAAAACTGGACCCACACACTCGAGCTGCCATGATTCACCCGGAGGATCACCAGTGAAAATAAATCATCAAGCGCGGCGCCGGGGCTCCCAAAGAAAAACAACGAGGTGAAAAAAACAAAAAACAAACAGAAAAAAAAAAAACAGCAGCAGCAGCGGCGGCAGAAAATCCTTCTTTACCAGAAGCATCTGTGCACCGCCAGGGTTAAACAGCGAGCGGCCCCGCGGCCCTCCGCTAGCGCTAGCTGGTTGCACCCGTGTTTTTAATCTTGGACTTGTCCACTGCTCACTCCGCAGCACCGTGACCCTCGGTGACACTCAAAGAAGATTAATTGAAAAGCTCAAGTGAAACCAACTTGTTGTGCGTGCGCGCGTGTTTTTTTAGACTTAATTGACCGATGGCTGTTTGCTGTTTATGTGCTCCTGCCGCTTAACACCAAATCCAAACCCTGAACTTGGGAAATAAATAAATAAATAAATAAATAAGTGAATAAAGCCTGGTTTCTATGTCAGCCCGTCTTAATCACTCCCAGCTCCTCTTAATCCCTGCGTCTTAAGCGCGTCTTCCTCACTTGTTTTCCACTCCTCACTTTCCTTGCAGAGAGTGATGAGGGTTCAATTAAGACGCCGCCGCTCCAGTTTCTCCAGTTTACGCTAATTGTTTAGGGGGACAGAACGGCGTCGGCCGCCTCTGCAGACAATAAGGCTGCGATTGCTCCATCATATGAACCAGTTCAATACGCCATTATTCCCCACTGGCTTGTTAAGGCGGGCGGGAGGAATGGGTGGGGGGTGGGGGGTGGGGGGGGGGCATACCCCTGTTCCTCACCCACCTCTCCCCGCCAACAAAGCCACATTGATTCAGTGGCACAGATTAGCGCTAACCGTTTTGCATTGTAAAACTGGCTCCTGCGGCCAGACAAAAAAACTTTTTCGTATAACAAAGTGCCATTCGACAAGGTGGGTGAAAAAATAAGGGGACGGCTTGAAAGAAAACACGCCGGATAACAAAGGACCAGGTTTGGATAAATTTCGCCCTCTCCAAAGATTCGACAGAATTTTAATTACTTGAAGAACGTTCACCGATGAGCAGCCGACATCCTGCGGTTGAATGTGACCAGCTCTTAAAAACACAACTGGAATGGAAACGACACTGGCACCAGCAACCGCACCAGCGGGTGGATTCACTCCCAGTGAAAATACACACACTCAGTGAACAGGTGGCCGAGTAGTATGAGTACAGCGCAGCACTGCAGCAACTTCTGGAAGTGTTTCTACTGCTTTTCATTAAAAAAAAAAAAAAAACTCTTGTTGCCAAAATGAATGAATACTGACCATGTTTTTAAAATCTCACCAAATGGCTCAGATATTGTGTGGAATTTACTTCATAAATTCCACCACCCCTGGGGGGGGGGGGTGATCTGTCCTTAACTTCTATTCCCGCCTTTTGGGGCAAAATGTTTTTGAAAGGTGTTGTCCCAAGGTGGTGACAACACCTTCAGCCAGATGTTGGCTTCGCCCTCTGATACACACCTACTTTTCGTCACATTTCCGTGGTGTGTAAGGTCCAGCAAAGCGTCAGTTATAGCAGGAGGCTGCAAACACAGGGCTGCATATGCTTTGATTTGTGTAGAGCTGGAGAAAGAGGTCACCCGCAAATCTGCTCGGGATAGCATCTTTCAGATCTCAGGGGAATATTATTTCTGGCTAATGGATTTTTTTTTCTGTCTTTTACGGCAAAATTCACAAAATGAAAACCAAAAATCATCTCATGATTCGCACATTTCGACCCCGTCTGTGTGTAATGGCAGCTTGATGGATGAAAAGCAGACTGCGTTTCAAAAGGCAAGCAAGACGTAAACATCGATTCGGGGGAAAAGATGCTTCGTGGATTCGTCTGGAGGAGGTTTTAAGCAGAAAAACGCACAAAAATACAGAGTGTGATTATCAGGCTTAGCGGGCTGTGCAGCCCAGTGTGAGAGGGGCTGCAAATCAACGTAAGCACCTTCAGATGTTTACCTTCCACACAGAGGCCTGGCATTAGTCGGAATTAAAGGCACCGCGGCTGAATAAAAGACAAGACGAAACACTTCAGCGAAGGGAAAACAAACCGGAGGCCTTGATATGGTTTCACCGAGGCCAGCAAACACAGAGGCTTCTTCTTTTTTTCTTTTGTTCCATTTACATAAAGCTCTTATGTTAAGAAATGAGTCAAGGAAAAAGGGTTTGGCTGCAGCATCCAGTCAGTGGCACTGACAAAGAGTTAAGCGTTTGAAAAATTTCCGCAGCGAAGCTAAACTGTTCTTGAAATTCAGCTGGCAGCCGGCCGGGCCGAGTCATCCGTCCATTTGATGTTGTGCTTGAAGAAACCTGGCCGGGACTCGAGCCCTGTGAGCCAGCAGCAACCCCAGCAGACAGGCTGAGGAACCCGGGAGCCACCCGGAGCAAGGAAACATCCAAAAGTTCACCAGTCCAACCCCAGTGGGCTGGCAGGTAGGCGGGCTGGCGATCTACCTGTCCCTTTTCTCTCAAGAAAAATCTCAAGCGTCCCTCAGAATTTGGCAACAACCAAAAATGTGACCGAGTCATTATCATTCTGGCAAACCTGTTCCTTTTGCTTCGGGTACCTCGTAGAGAAACACTGCCCGATACGATGATTAAAATGGAAGAGATGCGTCTTCTTTTAGCTCAAATTGCGCAAACAAAGTGGAAACACAAAACAAGCCTCAGCCAGATTGCTTAATCCTGCCACTTCCTCCACCACCAAAAAAAAAAGAAGACACTCGGGTCAGACACTTCACCACTCAGGTTGGGCCACAGTGGCGGCGTGTTCAGTCGTAGCAGCTCTGGAATAACCATCCAATATAGCATAATAATGACAAAAAGTTGCTATACCTTTTCAAACACATTAATAAATACGGGTCGGCTCTGGGACAGAGGTGCTTTTTTCTAAGGCACTAAGGCTCTTTCTGGCACCCAAGAGCTCCAACCGCACCATATAACTCATCGGGTTCAGCTGCTTATTCTCAAGGTTGTTGCGACTCCACACTTCTTTGAAATCTTCCAAATGATCAACATGTGGAATTCTCTCAAGTTTTACGGCTCACGTGTATCAGGGCCTCGGCAGCATCCAGCCTCGGCTTCCGCAACAGCCAGCAGCGCTGGCAGCAATGACTGCAAACACGGCCGTTGTGCGTGGGAAAAAAATCATAAATCCGGTGAAATTTTCCGTCCCCTTGATTCTTGGAATAACTTGGAATAGCGCAAGAGGATAAGGCAAGTTGTTGTTTTTTTTTTTTGTTTTTTTTTTTTTATCGCATTTAGCAAGTGATTTACTGCCGTTTACAGGCAGGATAAAAAAGGTGGCGTTGAATAACTAGAGAAAGGACTTTGTATTTATACGCAGGTATTTACAGACATAAAAGACAGTGTACTTGTACTACAAAATAAAGCACACAAATTCCCCCTGTTTATTAGCCCAACAGCCAGCCGGCTGCACCCTGACGCAGACTGTTAGATTTCGAAAAATGCAAACCACTCGTTTCCATGGCGATTCTTCCGCGGTTGAACAGTAAAAAAAATTAATAAATAAATAAAAAATAACTTGCGCGGCTTCTTCGACAGAACACCCCGACACACCTCGCAACCGTCACGGTGTGCCAGCGTCTTCGGAAAAAGGAAACAGAAAAACTTTGATATCGCGCGTGTTGGGATGACTCAGGCCGTCAGGCTTGCGACACGGCGGTGAGGTGACGCTGACCTGATGCAGGTGATTAAATTGGAAGGGGGAAAAAGAAAAGGGGGAAGTCAGTGACTACACCGTCCTTCACCGCGTTAGACTCGATGGACGTCCGTGTTGCAATTAGCCACAGTGACTCAGACAATGGAACGTAACAAATTCTGCGAGAACAGAAGAAAAAAAATAGAAATGGTGATTATTATTATCATCAGGTTATTATTTAAAAGTTATTCATTCAGTTTCAGCACCGGCTGGATTCTCTGGCTTTCTGCTCGCTGCACGTCAAGTGAAGTGTGTGTGTGTGTGTGTGTGTGTGTGTGTGTGTGTGTGTAGGGGAGGTAGGAGGCTATTCCTAATGAAACCTCCGCCACTCGTTCTTGGAAGTGAAGCAGCTCCGTGGGGAAAGATTAGCGCCTCGTAATTAGCGGAAGAAACGTGTAGCCATGAAAGTGGCAGCAGGTAAGAGAGCTTCTCCGACCACCTGTTCCAGGCTCTCTCTCTTCTTCCTTTTTTTTTTTTGTTTAATTAATACATATATGTATTCAGGGAGGAAGAGCGCAGGTTCCCATCCCAGCCACTCCGCCATCTGTTCCGGAGCCACGTTTGGAAAATATTTTTGGTATGCAAGCCGCCGTGCACGCTTTGCCGTGCGCGACGCCTCAAAGCGCTGTGTTTACTCATTAATACGAGCGAAGCCGTTTCAAAGCAAACACAAGGAGAAAGAAAAAAAAGAAGAAGAAAAAGGCATTCTAAAAAGAAAAAAAAGAGTTAATCAAATTGCGTGCAAGCTGATCAATGGATATCTGCAAATCCAAACTAGCTTACCGTGCGGTTTACTTCCTGCATCAATTGTCCCTCTCTCTCTCTTTAATGATGCAAAATGAGTACAGCATCAGGTCGACACTTATCCATTTGCATTAAAAACACACACGGGCAATGACTACGTGGCTGATAAAATTGCATCTTAAATCAATTATACCAAGGACCATTAGCGTTATCAGAACATGGGAGTGTAATTCTGATGTGGCTGTTAAGGGACTTCTCGGCTGCTTATCACCGCTAATGCCAACAAAGAGACACTTAATCAGTAGACATAGACAAAGAGGCGGTGCAGGCGGAACTGAAGTCGATCTAGCACAGGCCTGATGTTGAGCAACGAGGTCTGCTCAACATCAACGTTCAGCCCTGCTCTGCTGTTGGAGTCTTTTTCTCTCTTTTGGTGATGAACCAGCTTTACATCTGAGGGCAACTAACATGTTTTGGTTGAAACCCATGATGCGGATGAAGCTGTAATATTGTTGTGGAGCAACAGTGAAACCAAGTTAAAAATAAATAAATAAAAGTCAGAGTTCAAAGTGTTAATTTTCGGAGCAGAGTCATACTTTTCCTCGAACCAAATAACAGTTCAAACATTTTCGGTCAATCGTCCATATATGAACTGCCAAAAGTGTTTGTTCATTGCTACTGTTTTAAGAGAGAGGAAGGTCTTTTTATGAGCAACTTCCTGTTGCTTAAAGCTGCTCTACTGTTAAGCGTGCACTCGGCGGGCCAGTCGCAGTCCTGTTCAGGTAAGTGAATCTCAATGACTCAAGTGTTATTTAATCAACTACCTGATGTCCCTGTACCAGCAACGCACAACTACGACATCCAGAAGTGAAATTGTGTGTGCAGGAACCCTGTGAGGACAGCTGTTAAGTGTAAGTATTTATTTTGTTTATGTATTTTATTTCTTTTTATCGTTATGTGGACTGATGTGGAAGCATTTTTTCCACAGTTTGGTAGCGCGCTACATCCACACAAAGGCCCCATCCAGTCTCACAGCAGCATCATGAGATAAAACCTGCACCAGCAGCCGAATTAAGCACCCCGCTGGAGGCGACCTCGGCCGGACTGTGGGCTCCTTTCCTTGAAAGTGCAGGCCGACAGAGTGCATTTGTCAAAATCTAGGTCTCCATAGAGGCCGTATTGTTGTTACGCACGTTATGCCCAAACACATGACGGTTCTTCCCCATGCCAAGACCAATTGGATAAATTGAGAGCGTATCATGAGAACGCTGGCTGTGCGTCATTGAAGCGAATGCCAAAAAAATCAGACAAGCAGGCCCACCTTGTAATAACCATTTCAGTGCAGGTCCAATTTGAATTTATCAAATAACGAGAGGAGCGTTTGTCGCTGTCAGTGAAGGACCTTGAAAAAGTGTCTGGTATTGAATGAAAAACATCCGCACTCTGGGAGCCTTTTTTGCGTGGTGTAGTTTGTGTGGGTGCACCAGCCTGTAACTGAGATTGCTCTGACTGGAGATTGTAGGCAAAGCAAAAGAATTTGTTGAAATTTGCAAGCTTTTTTTTTTTTCAGAAAAAATGTTAATTACTTCAATCTGGAGAGAAGAGCTGATCAAAAATGTGTAGTTCAGCAAAATTCTGAAATAATACAGACTGTAATTCATCGAGGAAGGAAAGAGGCATTTGGAATTGATGTATTATTATTATTATTATTATTATTATTATTATTACTATTATTATTATTATTATTAACACTTACAAGATAACTTTCAAATCCTGTCTGACTTTATGATGTTTTTTTCATGGTTTAAAAATAGGCGCTCGATGTTCTGTGACACTACAAAGGAGGTTTTGCCAAATATGACATGTATGTATTTCTTTAAACGTTCAGGGAGCATTTACTTAAGAGAAATAAGTGATTTGTTTGTCTTTAATTTTAAACGGACAAACAGCCAAAACGTTGGCGGATATTCTGGTCTGCGAGTGTGAGAAAGACGGGAGGAAAATGAGGGACGTGCACTCACCTAAATGTTAATACTAAGCGGCGGCGGGGACTCTGGGATCAGACACCTGAAAGAGGAGAAAAACAGCATAATTACACAGTTCCAGGGCCGACGGCGCTGCAGCCCTTAATGTGCAACACACGCCGTCAGTCACACATGGCAGGACGGACCGCCACGGCCGACGAAAACCAGGGTACACAAGTGCGTGTGTGCGCGGCTAATAAAGCGCTGCACCTTCCACCATTGAGGTGTTTACTTTAAGAAAGTTTTGCATTGAGGCGCTGCTCCAACTCCTCAAGTGTACGGCAACTTTTGACTGCGGGGGATACATTGAAAAATGATAATTGTGAGTGAAATTTCTATTTCCGGCGTTGCGAATGTCCTACATTCTGTTTAGATATGGGTGAGGGTGGGTGGGTGGCTTTGGTGGGGGTTGTTTTTTTTTTTTTTTTCTCTCTCTTTTTTTTCTGTCTCCAGGGCCCTAAGATGTGTATTCCTCTTGCTGAGGAATTCTTTTGTTCTGATAAATTGACAATGTCAGTTTCTCACAATGCCACAGTGTGGAATATACTGTGGGGAGCAGCGGCGGGAACACAGGTGCTACATGCGATCGGCGTCACTCAATGTGACAGTTCTTGTTTTCTTTCCTTTTGAGCGCAGGAGAGGGACGGGGGGGGCGAGTGGTGGTGGTTGGGGGCTGTGGGGGGGGGGGGGGGGGGGATTGGCAGGGGGGGTCTAGTTTTCTAAATCTGAACTTCCAAGTCGAGGAAGCAGGGAGGAATAGGAATTAATACACCTACTGCGCCCTCCGTCTCCCTTTAGAGATGGCAAAAATCTCTTTGTACCCACGTCGTAATTACAGGTGGGCGCCGGTGGAGGCATTGTTATCCGGGCCTCCTTCTGACTTTGGGAAAACAGGCACAGACTGTCAACTTGGGTGCCTTTTGTCAACTCGGGTCTC